>NW_026727894.1:0-30104 GCF_029784015.1 Lycium ferocissimum | reverse complement strand
CAATTTTTTCCCAACTTTCAAGACTTCCACTTTGGTCCCAAATTTTCCAAAATATCATGCAAAATAATCAACACACTTAGGTCCATGTCAAAATCGAAGGTCACACGTCTTGGGATTTCGCATCCCGAATGGTCTTAACCCTAACTTTTCACAAGTTAACCCGGATCGACCGTCGTTCAAAAAATACGGGATGTAACACCTGCGTGGCATGGGACGCAGCCCCGAAGAACAGGGGTCAGTACGAAAAATGTACCGAGTATGCAAAGTCAGAAATACTGTGAACAAAATCATACGTGAATATGGATGTACAAAAGTGTAAATCAATAAACTACAATCAAGTCAATCGCATTTTGTAGTGTATGCGTATCGGACAGATCTTTATCAAAACTACAGCAATTTGACATACAAAGTCGTACGAGTCGGTATATTTAAAATACGACCTTATCCAGAATATTGAAATGCTAACTTTCACATCGTATAATGCAAATCAAGGCATTCCCCCCCCCCCCCCCCCCCCCCCCCCACCATAACGCAATACATCATGACACACACACGCACGGGACATATACTCGCCGGAGACCGGACCGACCAAACACAAGTTTTATTCCCCCCCGGACATATGCGCCCACGAGAACCCGGAACCGACCACACCATGACCCATACAACCGAGAATCGGGACGATACATATACCACAAGATTTCGTAACCGTTCTACTAGAATCGAGACGGACATATACCACAAGATTCGAATCGCCTACGCACTCCCGAGACGACATATACCACAAGGCTCCGAGGATCGGTACACACGGTAGCCGGGACGGACATATACCACATGCGCACTTCTAACCGAACACATCATACTATCGTACCTTTCACGACACATTATTTAAACCGAACACTTATATTAGAATTTTACGCCGTAATACTTATGTCAAAATAGTCTTTCTGTAATGCTTTTATACTTCAAACTACGTCATAAGAATCAAGGGATAATCAAAACCCTTATCGTTTATTTGTTGAGGAAGAAAAGGTTTCCTTTAATTATCGCTCAAAACGAATTAGTAACAACAGGAGCATTCGGAGATAGCGGGCCCACCTCGGTTAGGTCGAGGTGGCGTGTCAAAATTTTACGAACTTTAGACCCTATGGGAGCATCTATGAAAGTTTCAAAGTAATCCGGGTTCGTTTTGGAAAGTTATGGAAGTTTAAACATTTGTCCAAGAAATGGAAAGAAAGTAATTCAATTATGTCAACGAATAGTAGCCAAAATTAAACTCGAATTTCGATGCATAGAACCTTTCCCGAGGCTCGTACTGGGACCTAATAGCTAAGACATGCCATAAGAAGGAAAGGAAGGACTTTACATACCTCGTTATGCCCTACGCCATTCAATCTGATTCGTTTCGCCAAAAATCCGCAAACGGTCACTTCTACCGCTTTATTCAGCAAGTTAGCATTTTCACTTTGTTAAGAATTTGCCATACCGAAATTCTCTGCAGCACCTCCCCCATAAATGCAACACCCCCGAGATTCAACTCGGCTCAAAATATCAACAACAACAAGCCAACAACAACATCAACAACAATAATAATCAACTAAAATCGCTTACCAACATGCTTAGTCTTCTTCTTCATAAAGCAACAACTTCCAAACTAACTTCACATTTTCAAGCTAATATCAATATTTTCATACTCATCTACTCATTCAAGTCCATCAAATAAAATTCAAGAATATTTCACATTATTTCACAAATTATACAAGAATTCCACCGAAACCATAATTCGTTCAAAAACTTCCAACTTCTAACAAACCATTGATCCTCTATTCACTTCACAATGCTATAACAACATAATGAATATACCAAATAAATTCAACCAATTCCCTTACATATATACAAAAAGTATACAAAATATACAACTTTCCAACATAAGGCCAAAATTCTCATTCCAACTCCATACTTTCAAATCAATGCTAACTCAAACCATTAAACCTTTATTGGTGTTGCAAGAATCATAACGACACAACTAACATGACAAACAAAATAATTCATTTTCATTCCACTTCTTCCATAACTCACGGCCAACTCCTATTTTTTCCAACTTCCATTAATTCATTCAACTTTCATTTCTAATACAAATTCCACCATAACTACAACTAATTTACCACATAAAATTCAACTCATATTATTTCTACATCCACACATACTCACTAACATGCACACACCCCTAACACGCAAAATTTTCATGCTTTTCCTTCATTCCTACACACTACAACACACATAATTCCTTCAACATAAAAATAAGAATTCTTACCTTTTCCAATTTCTCCCACTTGCCAAACGAAACTCTTATTGCCTTGAAAAATTATACCAACTCGAGAGCATCTTCGAACTTAGTATGAATTCAAGAAGAACCAAATTTTGAATCAAACCCAAGGCTCCAAGAATTTTTTCTTTCTTTTCTTTTCTTTTCTTTCTTTTCCTCTTAGCCGTGCACTCTCCTCTCTTTTTCTTGATTTCTTTGATTTCTGAAAATTCTAGAGAGGAAGACATATATATTTATCCTCTTAATATGTCACATGCATGGCACACGGAAAATTATTCATTATTTTGTGTTGGGCCTATTCATGGCCGGCCACCTCCTCTCCACCTTTTGGGCCTCATTTTTATTTTATTCTTTTGAGCCCAATGGGTTAAAGTCTCGTTTTTTGTAATTCCCGAAACCACTCGAAATTCCAATTTTGCCCTTAGGCCTTCTCCAATATTCTAGCATCCAAACTTCCATAACCGGCATACACCTACTAAGAAAAATTCAAAATACGGCCTCCTTTCATAAATCACAATTATTCAATTTTCCGATTATTAAAAAGGCGGGATATAACAATATGAAATGAGGTGTGAAGAAACGAATCATGTCAGAGGAAAACAGCCCAAACCGTGGACGCTTTGATGATAGGAGTAGAGTTGTGCGTTATGAATGTTGATTGCCATATGTAAGGAGAAAGGAAGTGAAAATTTAATGATTCAAGTTGAAATTGAAATGGTTTTGCAGTCGTTGTATGAATAAATATGATGTTAATACAGTTCCAAATATTCGTGTGTAATGTTGTAAACGTGTTGTTGTCGTTGTAAGTTAAGCCGGAAAGTTGCTAACGAGAATGAGTAAGCGAGTGCGTATTAAAATCCTTTAGACTAACCGTAAGCTCGTGATATCTTGATATAGGATATGTTGTTGCAGCAAGTACAAGTTATTATACGATTAAACGCTAAAGCATGAACTTATTCCTTCCTTCTTTTTGGCATGTCCTAGACGTAAGTAAGATATAATCCGAGCTCTCGGGTGACTCCACCCTTTCTATCGCTAGTATGACATGGATTGTTATTCATCCTAATGTTGAAAATGTTGATATAATGAACTACGATCTCGTTATTTATTACATGATGGATCAGTATGTGACGTATCGAGTTCTTATTCTTAAAAGGAATTGCATAAGTATGCTTGATTTTTATAAATGTAGCTAATGTCCGAGAACCGATTGGTTTAATATTCATCGAGTCTCAAAAATGCTTTATATGTATATGTGGTTGCTTATTACTCGTTCGTGCTACCGGCATGTCCTTCACCGAGTCCCGGCCAGGTATGTTCTCGTGCGCACAACTATTAATTATTCACCGAGTCCTCCACGTAGGTCGGACACGTTATATATATATATGTGATGATGATGATGATACGATGATGATGATTTGGAGATGGAGGCCAGGAGGGCGACATTCTTATTACCGAGTCCCCATCAAGGGCCGGACACGTATACGTTTATGTTTATAATGTTATGATTATAATTACCGAGTTCCTCACGTAGGGCCGACACGTTATATATGTTTCATACACGATTATGTACCTTTGATTATGAAAACTATAGTGACATTATATGAGAACGATACGTATGAAACACGTTCAAAGGCAAGTTTTATGAAACCGTTTGTTGCATTGAACTCGTTCACCTTGACTGCGTATATGATTCCATTTACTATGTTCATGCTTTACATACTCGGTACATATTCGCATCGACCCCTCCCTTTCTGGGTCGCGTTTCATGCCCGTAGTACGACACACGCTTCCCCGAGATCCGCCACCCTAGGTATCTACTCGAAATATTTCGCAGTGCCTCTTTGTTCCGAGCATAGTTTCGTGGTATAACCTTTTGATATGTACATATGTTATCGTTCAGGTACGACGGCCCCGTCCGTCATATGATGTCGTTGTCACTCTTAGGTCCGTGGTCACCGCGTGGTCCGTGTATGGTTGTTGTTTTGTTATATGGTTATGAATTGTGTCCGGGGGCACCCATTTGTAGCAAGGCAGCCTGTCGGCTTGCGTAGCTATATATGTTTATCATGGTAGCTGTGTACGAAGGTAGCACATATTTCATCTGTATCGTTCTAGTATAATGTCACTATAGTATTTCATAACCAAAGTTGCATAATCATACTGTATGTAACATATATAACGTGTCCCGGTCATCTAAATGAGGAACTCGGTAATTATAATCATAACATTATAAAACATAAGCATATACGTGTCCCGCCCTTCGCAAGGGACTTGAATAAGGGAATGTACGCTCCCGGCCTCCATCTCCAAATCATCATATCATATATCATCATCATCACATATATATATATATATAACGTGTCCCGGCCTCTAGTGAGGGACTCGCGAATAGTATAATAGTTGCGCGCACGAGAACATACCCCGGCCCGGACTCAAAAGGACATAGCGGTAGCACGGAAAGCGCAGTAATAAGCAACCACATATACATATAAAGCATTTTTGAGACTCAATGAATAGTAAACCAAATCAGCCCCTGGACATTAGCATATTACATTTTATAAAAATCAAGCATACTTATGCAATTCCTTTTAAGAATAAGAATCCGATACATCACATACTAGTCCATCATGTAATAAATAACGAGATCATAGTTCCATTATATCAACATTTTCAACATTACGGACGAATAACAATCACATGTCATACTAGCAGCTAGAGAGTGGAGTCACCCCGAGGCTCAGATTATATCTTACTTACGTTCAGATATGCCAAAAGAAGGAAGGAATAGGCTTTGCGTACGTTTAGCGTTTAATCGTATAATAACTTGTACTTGCTGCCTAACAACACTTATCCTATATCAAGATATCACGAGCTCATTTAGTCTACAAAGGATTTTAATACGCACTCTAACACTCACAATCCCTTTCAAACATTTAGACGACGTTTCGTTCGCATTCAAACCAACTAGTGCTACAAAGCTAACATTGCTAATCATTCCTTTCTTATCTCATTCCAAACTTATTTAACATGACTTAGGGAACTTTGGACAGCTTTTGTATATCATTCAATTCAGTCCCAAACTCACAGCCAAACAACACACACAACATTTCCATTCTCATTTAGCAACTTTCCAACACAACAACATGATACCACTTTTGTCACGACCCAACCCCGTAGGCCATGACTAGTGCCCGAGCTGGACACTCGTATACACTTGTTACCTATAGTCATACACTACTAGCATGAACGAGCTGCTATAAGTATAAGGGCAAAACATATGTAAGTCAAAGCTGCCTATCTCCTGAAGAGTTACAACCTATAACAGTTAATATCGCACCAAAGCCGGCAAGGCTGTCATATATATATAGAGAACGTCCCAACAAAATATAAGCCGAGAAGGCTACCTTCGTACACAGCTGCCATGATAAACATATATAGCTACGCAAGCCAACAAGGCTGCCACTACAAATGGGTACGCCCTGCACACAATTCATAACCATATAACAAAACGACAACCATACACGTACCCACACACAACCACGGTGACCTCAGCCTTAGAGTAACAACGACATCATATGACGGGACAGGGCCCCGTCGTACCCTGAACGATAACATATGTACATATCAAAAGGTTATACCACGAAACTATGCTCCGGAACAAAGGAGCACTCTGAAATAGCTGAGTAGATACCCTAGGGGTCGGCGGATCTCCGAAGCGTGTGTCTGTACCTGCGGGCATGAAACGCAGCCCCCCGAAGAAAGGGGGTCAGTACGGAATATGTACTGAGTATGTAAAGCATGAACATAGTAAATGGAATCATATCTGAGTCAAGGTGAACAGGATTCAATGCAACAAACAGAGTTTCATAAAACTTGCCTTTGAACATGTTTCATCTGTATCGTTCTCATATAATGTCACTATAGTTTTTCATAATCAAAGCTGCATAATCATTCTGTATGAAACATATATAACGTGTCCCGGCCCTCTAGTGAGGAACTCGGTAATTATAATCATAACATTATAAACATAAGCATATACGTGTCCCGGCCCTTCGTAAGGGACTCGGTAATAAGGGAATGTACGCCCTCCCCGGCCTCCATCTCCAAATCATCATATCATCATATCATCATCATCATATATATATATATATAACGTGTCCTGGCCCTCTAGTGAGGGACTCGGTGAATAGTATAATAGTTGTGCGTGTCACACCCTGAATCCGATAGGGTGTGATGGGCACCCGACCCTTACCTAGGGCCGAGCGAACCCGCAGACTTTCGTAATGCACATAGCCGTACCGAGCCCACAGAACGCGTCAAAATGCAGAAGGAAATTTTTTTCGGAAAACAACCATACTTTTCGCCTTTTTCAAATCACATAAAATCTGTAACCATAACAAATCTGTAAACACATGAAATTCATAACACAATGCATACCGATACATTTGCCATATAGCCGTTTACAAACGGACATCTCATACACACGACACGTTCGCAAAGCCTCTAACATAACTCCGAATACCATACAAAGCATTCGACTCGGCGGCACTCGGAGGAAATGGAGCTCGCCAATCCAAAGGAACATCTTCCACTAACATCATCGCTCATCTCTGGGTACACGCGGCATGAAACGCAGCCCAAGAAGGGGGTGACGAATATGTACTGAGTATGCAAAGCAGAAAATACAGAAAACGAAATAAAGTGTACCAAACGCGAGCATAATAGTCCAAATACCAACGTACTTACATCTGACATCCAAGTCAATACCTACACAATTCATACACACATACCGCGGCCAGGAACCCAGCGGTAATATCACATACATGCATACACACATATACCGCGGCCGGAACCCGGCGGCTAATATCACAAATATATATATATATATATATCACAAATATATATATACCGCGGCCAGGAACCCAGCGGTTAATATCACAAATATATATATATACCGCGGCCAGGAACCCAGCGGTTAATATCACAAATATATAAATATACCGCGGCCAGGAACCCAGCGGTTAATATCACAAATATATAAATATACCGCGGCCAGGAACCCAGCGATTAATAGCACAAATATACACAGCTACACATACATACATGCCGCGGTCAAGAATCCAATCGTATCATGTCACCCGCGGTCAAGTATCCGGCGGACGATATCACACATACACGTGCCGCGGCCAAGTATCCGGCGGTCATGGCACAGCCCGCGGTCAAGTATCCGGCGGACAATATCACACATACCGGCCCGGACTCGGCGAAAGAGGTAATAACAATACACACGAGCGAGATAATCGTAAACCATACGTATATAATTTCTTTTATTACAAACTCAACAGAACAACCAAAGCACACCATCCCTTTAAAACCAAGACAATAGTTAAATCAGGTTCTTTTCCGAACATTATTCGAAAACATATCAAACTGAACTTCAGAGATCATAATCACGTATCAAGATCACATGCATATGAGTAAATAAATAATTAAGTTGCCTTCCAAATTTGATGACCAAATATATTTACTAACATCGGCAAGTGCAGAAACAAGTTTCAGGTTTATCGAAATTAGTATACAATAGTTACAATCTTCTGAAATCGTTCTTGTGTGTCAAAATGTATTATCACACTCAATGAAGTAGTTAAAATAACTATTTTATAGTAATCGGAGCGATAGGCAAAAGTTCTTCTTCAAAATCACACAAATATACCAAACAGAGCGACAAAGGGAGATCCCTGAACGCGTGGGCCCCACCTCGATCAAATTGAGGCGGCGTACCCCAAACTATGGTCATTAGGCCTGACGAGGTTATAGACAAAGGATCTAAGGCCCTCCAATATCATTTAGGCGAACTACGGGTGTTTGAGCAAATATTTCAACAAAACAGGACATTTTCAATTCAATTCTACTGAATGAAAAAGGGTCAAAATGAAGCTCGGATTCCGAGGAGTAGAATCGTCCTCAAAGCTCGAATCTCGGCCTAACATACTTAGGACATGCCAAGAGAAGGAAAGAGCAAGCTTTACATACCTTATTCGCTTTTTACGCTTGTCCAAACTCAAATCCCGTTTCCTCCAAAATCTACAATTGGTCATAAGTACCAAATGTCATTTATAAGCCTTAAGAATGCAAAGTTGGAAGTAATGCTTGTCTATAGAAATTTTGACAAAATCTCCCCTGTAAGTATACCATCCCCGAGAATCTAACTCGGCTAGATCAACAACAACCAAACCAACAAACATTATAACAATATCAATATTCAATCCCAAATGCATTCTAACATTAATAATCCCTTTCCACACAATTCGGCAATATTCATTTATATTCAATTCAACTTCATATATCCAAACTAATATCGACAATCGCATGTTCAAATAACAATCCAAAACCTTTCAAGCACTTTTCAAGAACACTTTCAACAATCCGCACAACATTCCAACCAAGCCAATCCAATGCCCAACCTTACCCGAAATCATTTCGATCCAACAAGAATATCACCAACACAATTCTTTCTTCTAAATTCATAACTATGTCAACAATACATTCGTTAGCAACTTCATTTTCATAAATTCAAGAAATCATATTAATATCACATCATCGTCCAATTCAGCCCGCACAATTATAACTACAACTTGGACCATTAAAACTTCGTTTTACATCATAGAATTCGCAACGACGACAACCAAAATACTACATCACATTAGTCCCACATACTTGCCCCAAATCAGCCCACTTTCGGCCAAGCTTCAACATATATAGTCTCATAAGTTTCATTCATTTTCCACACATTACAATAATCACACAACAAGCTAAATACAAATAGTCCACCACTCCTACACAATATCACAACACACAACTACTCACCTACACACACATATTCGGCCACCCTACATGCACACACAATGCACAATTTTCATACTTTTCTTCCATTCCCACATACCACAACACATATATATATCTTCCATAACATAAAAAGAATAAAATTCTCACCTTTTCCACTTTGTTCTTCCCTTGGCTAAGGTTGAAAATTGCATGAACAAGAGATTAGCTTCCTCCAACAACCACCCCATGTTGTTTAGGACCTTCCAATGAGTGGAAAACATGGAAGAAATAAAATTTTGGGATCAATGGAGGCCGATTTCGCCAGCCCCCATAACCGTATGCTTTCTCTCCCTTTTTTTTCTCTATAGTTCTTGAAACTTCTAGGAATGAGAATGATAAAGATGACTTATATTGTCATCTTTTATGCCCACATATATAATTGCACAAGTGGCCCTATGGCACACACACACACATATGGCCATTTTCATTTAATGGCCAACTTTCCATAATTCATTTTCTAGTCCCAAATTTTTTTCAACTTTCATTCTCTAATTTTTCCTTATTCCAACCTTACCCTTAACACTTCATACTAACGAAAAGTGAATATGCGACTTATGCATTGAGACAAAATCAACAAAACCGAAAATTAAAAGTCTTGTCCATAACTCGTCGCAACCCACTTAGAATATTCCAACGTACAAAGTACGGGGTATAACATCCTTTCCCCCTTTAGAACATTCGTCCTCGAATGTTCAACTAATCGTATAGGGTCTTAAGAATCTTGATTTAAACTTTTCTTTCTTGTTGTCCCCTTTACTCAACTTGTAACATTCTAGGCACCTTATCTCATGTCGTCTTTTAATCTCTAACTCAAACCCTTCCTTATTCGTTCCATAACTTGTCTTTCCGTTTCACGCTTACCTTTATATTCTTACTACATAAATCACATCATAGCTTTGGCCACTTCCTCCCTGAGCTTTACTTATTTTCACAACAATCTTCATTGCATTCACATTGCCCCATTCGTACTCAATCTCATAGTGTAATACTTCTTAACCTCCTACCCTTTCTGATCGACTTTATCCTCAATATTGCACAAGTTGTCTTATCCATACATTCATACGCATCACAATTCCTTCATCTGTACTCTTATCTTAATCTCACTATTACCATTTGCACGACCTTTCAAGTCGTATTACAAACCCATATCTCATTCTCCTTTCTTTATTTCTAAAAAAATTTTGGCAGAGTTTCCCCTGTAACCGTTACTATCTCAAAACCTGTACATCGAAAATACCAACAGTGCCTCATAGGGCCAACATATATAGATACATATCATATCATATCGCAGCCACACAGGGCTCCCAATATCAACAACAGTACACAAATAATAAACATACCTCGTATGCCCAACTCAGACGGCACCTGTCACACTTTCTTGTTTACTTTCCCCCTTTAGTCTTCAACTTGTATTTCAATTGTAAGTCCCATATCTTTGCCAACATACATCTCTCATACCTTTACTTACCTGCGTACTTTGTGACTTCCAACATCATCACTTACTTTCTTCTATCAGTGTCATTCTTCAGCTGCAATCACAAATCAGCGTAAGGAGTCCCATCTCCTACGACTTGGCTCTATGGCACGATTTCAGAGATGAAAAAAGAGTAACCATCCTAAATGCCCCGTAGCCTCCTGTTTATAAATGTGGCGCGCAACACACCATAAACAAGACTCTACTGGACACGACTTTGCAGACAACCCCTAGACACCGCTCGATACCACTTTGTCATACCCCGAATCCGATAGGGTGTGATGGGCACCCGACCCTTACCTAGGGCCGACCCGAGCGAACTCGGGCAGAACGCGTCAAAATGCAGAAGGAAATTTTTTTCGGAAAACAACCATACTTTTCGCCTTTTTCAAATCACATAAAATCTGTAACCATAACAAATCTGTAAACACATGAAATTCATAACACAATGCATACTGATACATCGGCTTACATAGCCGTTTACAAACGGACATCTCATACACACGACACTGTCTGCAAAGCCTCTAACATAACTCCGAATACCATACAAAGCATTCTGACTCGGCAAAGACTCGAGGAAATGGAGGCTCGCCAATCCAAATTTTAACATCTTCCACTAACATCATCTGCTCATATGTGGGTACCGCGCGCATGAAACACGAAAACGAAGAAAGGGGGTCGAGACGAATATGTACCGAGTATGCAAAGCGTAAAATACGTAAAATGAAATAAAGTGTACCAAACGCGAGCATAATAGTCCAAATACCAACGTACTTACATCCGACATCCAAGTCAATACCTACACAATTTACACACACACACACACACACGCGGAGAGAGAGAGAAGAGAGAGAGATATATAATATCACAAATATATATATATATATATACCGCGGCCAGGAACCCAAATGTTAATATCACAAATATATATATATACCGCGGCCAGAACCCGGCGGTTAATATCATAATATATATAAATATACCGCGGCCGGGAACCCATATATAATATCATAAATATATAAATATATATATATATATATATATATATATATATATATATATATATATATATATATATATATATATATATATATAAATATACCGCGGCGAACCCGCCGATTAATAGCACAAATATACACAGCTACACATACATACATGCCGCGGTCAAGAATCCAGCTGTCACACCCCGATCTCATTAGGGTGTGATGGGCACCCGACCCCGTAACCGGAGCCGAGCGAACCCACTGACTCTTTCTACGCACTAGTTTTTTTTTTTTTTTTTTTTTTCCTTTAAAACCCTACATCAAGTATACGTAACAAGGCTGCTGAAATATTCCTCTGTTGCTTTCGAATCAATCAAAATATACATCTATACAGAACTTATATCGTAGTACAAACTGACTCCTGAAACCCACGACTCTGTCTGCAAAGTCTCTAACTTGGACATGATATCGTAGCATAGGGCCTTTGACCCGGCAATCCTCCAGAGCAAATGGAGATGCCAACTCCGCCGGAACATCGTCTATAATAGCGTACGATCATGCAGGTGTACCGCGCGGCATGAAACGCAGCCCCCGAAGAAGAGGGGGCCGTACGAACAATGTACCGAGTATGTAAGGTGCATAGCAACATAGTAAAAGATATAAGCATGAATAATAACAAGATTCCATGTCGTGAGGTAAAGGGATAACTCGTACATAGGGACGGTGTCCGCGTAGAAACATAGAACATATCGTAGGATAACCGAGTAACCTGTGCATATAAGGACCCCATAGGGGCGGATGCCATGCATGCTTGTTTTCTTTTTCTTTTTTTTGAAAAAGAACATTTCTTTTCTTAGACACAGAAAATAGAGTTTATGTCATAACACAGTATCATAGCATAGCATAGGGTATCATAGTATCATGGCATAGCGTAGTATATCATAGTATCATAGCATAGCATAGTATATCATAGCATCATAGCATAGCATAGTATATCATAGCACCGAATATATCGGCCTGCCCACATAGTATAATTCCCGCGTCCGGCATCCCGCGTCCGGGATGATATCAAGTCAAGTACGGATACATGCACCGTGAGTAACCCGGCGCTCATATATAGCGCTCTCCTTTTTCCCCTTTCCCCAAATACATTTTTATACATAGATATATATATATATATATACCATAGCATACGCAGGGGAGCCCAAGAAAAAATCGGTACTTATCGGAGTGACGTAAGGTCGGAACCCTCCGATCGCTTTATGGAGTAATTATGGCCGCTTTGTCTCACCTTGAAGGGACGATAATTATAAGGCGAGACTATCAACATAGGACATGTCATAGCATATCGGGTTATAGACATAGCATAGCCGACATCATCGTAGTCATCATAGAATCATGGCCATCATAGGATCATAGTCATCGTAGAATCATAGGCATCATAGTCATCATAGGAACATAGTCGTCGTAGGATCTTAGACATTATAGATCCATGGTCGTCATAGGATCATAGTCATTGTTTAGATCATAAAAATTGGCAATATTGTAAAACTTAGTTTTTAAAGAAAAATGTATATTTTGAAAAACACTTGTAAACTTTTAGTAAAGAAAGAAAATATTGTGAAGCTTAGTTTTTAAAGAAAAATGTATGTTTTGGAAAACACTTGCAATCTTTTAGTAAAGAAGATCATACCTTGGGGTCGAGGGTTTAGTTAAAAACAACTCTTATTTAATAGTCGAAAAGATGTCCAAAAGTTTCC
Source organism: Lycium ferocissimum (assembly GCF_029784015.1). Lineage (NCBI taxonomy): Eukaryota > Viridiplantae > Streptophyta > Magnoliopsida > Solanales > Solanaceae > Lycium > Lycium ferocissimum. Next base: position 16,676 of record NW_026727894.1, on the reverse strand, counting down.
TTAAATTATAGAATGAAAATAAGCTAAATGGAACAATAAGAGAGAATTCGGGAATAGTGGGCCCACCTCGAGTCAAACGAGGCGGCGTATCAAATTTACGTATATTACAGTTCATGGCGTCACTTGGGAGGGTCTTAGAGTAATCGAGTCTTATTTGGGTAAGTTCTGGATGTTAAAGAAGTTTTTCCGACATTTCGCGCAAGTTCTAATTCAATTCTACTGAATGAATAGTAACTATTTTCAATCTTAGATTCCGAGAAAAGGAATGATCCCCGGGACATGTGGTCGACTTAGTACGTCTAAGACATGCCATAGAAAGAAGGGTGGAGCCTTACATACCTTTTCCGCTTCTTATGCTTCTCCAAATTCGAGCTCCAAATCCGCCAAAAATCTACAAATGGTCACATTTACCAAACCTTGGTTAGAAGCTTTTAGAGGTTGAATCTTAAGGTACACTTGCCTACCGAAATTTCGGCAGCATTTCCTCTATAAATACACCGTCCCGAGAGTATGGCTCGGCCCAATTCAACAACAACAACCCGAGAATGGAACTCGGCCACAATATCAACAATAAAACTACAATAGCATCTCCAAACATACTCAATTTAATTCAATAACAGTTCATTCGCCTTCAAGTACGCTACGTATATTCAAACTCACATTATTGATCATTCGTTCACTATTATCCCGAGGCCTTTCAAACACGATTTAAGAACATTTCAAGTAATCCATACAATATTCGAAACATTGCAAATCACATACCACTTCACCCGAAAACTACCAAACCCGAGAACACAACACAATACATTTCTTTCTTTCAACTTCATAAACTATATCGACAATCTCATATGTTAGCAACCTTATTTCCGTAAATTCAAGAAGCTATATTAAAATCCCATTGCCTTCTAAATCAGCCCATATTCACGGCCACAACATCACACACATAGCTACAACCTTAACATGCATAATCTCATGTTCCTCATCCATTTTACAACATAATATTCTCAACAACATCACTAGAACGCTAAATTACATTAATTCATCTTCACTACACAATTAACCTATAAATTCGGCCAACATCCATACATACACCACATCATGAATTTCATCCGCTTCCACACACCACAACACGTCCAAAACATGCATAAAACACGTAAAAGAGAATAGAACCTTACCTTTTCCTTCCACCTCTTCCATTCGGCTAGGTTGTTGTTTTTGCAAAACAAGTGGTCTCCTCCTTCCAACAACTACTCCACATGATAGGGAACCTTCCATTTAGTAGAAAAGCAAGAAGAGAAAAATTTTTGATCCATGTTCTCCAAGGGCTGAGTTCGCCACCCTTGGCCGACTCTCTCTCTCTCTCTTTTTTTTTTTTTCTTTCTTCCTTTCTTGAATTTTCTTGAATGATTCATGTCTTCTTAATCACACCACTTATATATATATATATATATAGCACATGACCATGCACATGCCTCATTTTTCTTCCAAATTTTTCTAGAGTTTTCCTTTCTTTTCTTCCAAGTTTCTTGAATTCTCCAAGTCATCAAAGATGACTAATTCATTGGGCTTGGTCCATAATTAAATTGGGCCTAGTCATCCCTTGCCCATACACACACATACTCAACTTCACAAATATATAATATACACTCGTGCCATTTCATGAAATTGTCTTCCAACTTTTGGCCTCCAATTTTTCCTTATTCCAAATTTACCCTTAACGCTTCATTCCAATAATATATAAGCGACTTGCGCATCCAACCAAACTAAAAATATAACCTCGTCCTCAACTTCCCGCCATTAACTCGGAATATTCAAATGTGCAAAAATGCGAGGTGTAACATCCTTCCCCCCTTTTGGAACATTCGTCCTCGAATGTTCAACTAGCCTTACAGGGTCGCATAAGCACCTCGGGGGAGCTCCCTTTTCAAAACTATTTCCATCCTTCACATTCATACTTATACCTAATTACTATCAACTAACCCACAATATACTTCCAAACACTGTTCAAGCCTATCCTATTTCTGGGGCTATGATGCACTTCCTTTTCGCCGAGCAAGTCTGCCTCGTCCTACGCGTCTTCTTACGATCTCCAATTATTCCATACACTCTAGTTTTCCTTAGGTTGCTCCAGCCTCCTATTGTCTCTGATGTTCGAATATGTAGAATTTCTTATAAACTTCCCAGGGGGTCACCCATCCTAGAATTGCTCCCACCTGGGCACGCTTAACCCAAAAACTTTGGTGGAATCCGGTGCCTTAATGCTGATATAATCACGTCCACTTCCTCGTATGACCTTTACTACCTGATCTGGAGCCAATCAAGACTTTACAACTTCCGAGATATCTTCGTAATACGTCCTTTCTTCTACAATGACCGTTTTGCCCTTTTTAATTCCTGATGTCCACCTTCCGCCTGCTTGTATAACTATTTCCTGTCTGGCGCCCGCCCCTCCACGTAACAAACAAATATGTTCATCCGGGGCCTCTCACCTCTTTTTGACTTCCATATCATTCCTTGCCTCCTTTCGCCGATATTGGGCGCCTACGGTAGTCGACGATTAGTATAAGGAATCTTATTTCCTATGACTTGGCTCTATCGCACGATCACACGACGTAAAGAAGGTCAACAATTCCTAAATGCCCCGTAGCCTCCTCGTTTATAAATGTGGCCGGCTTCACACCCATAAACGGGACTCTACCGGACACGACTTTGCGTACAACCCTTGGACCGACCCGCTCGATACCACTTTGTCACACCCCGATCTCATTAGGGTGTGATGGGCACCCGACCCCGTAACCGAGCCGAGCGAACCCACCGACTCTTTCTACGCACTAGTTTTTTTTTTTTTTTTTTTTTTTTTTTTCTTTAAAACCCTACATCAAGTATACGTAACAAGGTCTTTGAAATATTCCTCTCGTTGCTTTCGAATCAATCAAAATATACATCTATACAGAACTTATATCGTAGTACAAACTGACTCCTGAAACCCACGACTCTGTCTGCAAAGTCTCTAACTTGGACATGATATCGTAGCATAGGGCCTTTGACCCGGCAATCCTCCAGAGCAAATGGAGATGCCAACTCCGCTGGAACATCGTCTATAATAGCGTCTGATCATTTGGGTGTACCTGCGCGGCATGAAACGCAGCCCCCGAAGAAGAGGGGGTCGACGAACAATGTACCGAGTATGTAAGGCAGTGCATAGCAACATAGTAAAAGATATAAGCATGAATAATAACAAGATTCCATGTCGTGAGGTAAAGGGATAACCTGTACATAGGGACGGTGTCTGCATAGAAACATAGAACATATCGTAGGATAACCGAGTAACCTGTGCATATAAGGACCCCATAGGGGCGGATGCCATGCATGCTTGTTTTCTTTTTCTTTTTTTTTTGAAAAAGAACATTTCTTTTCTTAGACACAGAAAATAGAGTTTATGTCATAACACAGTATCATAGCATAGCATAGGGTATCATAGTATCATGGCATAGCGTAGTATATCATAGTATCATAGCATAGCATAGTATATCATAGCACCGAATATATCGGCCTGCCCACATAGTATAATTCCCGCGTCCGGCATCCCGCGTCCGGGATGATATCAAGTCAAGTACGGATACATGCACCGTGAGTAACCCAGCGCTCATAGCGCTCTGCCCTTTTTCCCAGTTTCCCCAAATACATTTTTATACATAGATATATATATATATATATACCATAGCATGCAGGGGAGCCCAAGAAAAATCAGGTACTTATCGGAGTGACGTAAGGTCGGAACCCTCCGATCGCTTTATGGAGTAATTATGGCCGCTTTGTCTCACCTTGAAGGGACGATAATTATAAGGCGAGACTATCAACATAGGACATGTCATAGCATATCGGGTTATAGACATAGCATAGCCGACATCATCGTAGTCATCATAGAATCATGGCCATCATAGGATCATAGTCATCGTAGAATCATAGGCATCATAGTCATCATAGGAACATAGTCGTCGTAGGATCTTAGACATTATAGATCCATGGTCGTCATAGGATCATAGTCATTGTTTAGATCATAAAAATTGGCAATATTGTAAAACTTAGTTTTTAAAGAAAAATGTATATTTTGAAAAACACTTGTAAACTTTTAGTAAAGAAAGAAAATATTGTGAAGCTTAGTTTTTAAAGAAAAATGTATGTTTTGGAAAACACTTGCAATCTTTTAGTAAAGAAGATCATACCTTGGGGTCGAGGGTTTAGTTAAAAACAACTCTTATTTAATAGTCGAAAAGATGTCCAAAAGTTTCCTTAAATTATAGAATGAAAATAAGCTAAATGGAACAATAGGAGAGAATTCGGGAATAGTGGGCCCACCTCGAGTCAAACGAGGCGGCGTATCAAATTTACGTATATTACGTTCATGGCGTCACTTGGGAGGGTCTTAGAGTAATCGAGTCTTATTTGGGTAAGTTACGGATGTTAAAGAAGTTTTTCCGACATTTCGCGCAAGTTCTAATTCAATTCTACCGAATGAATAGTAACTATTTTCAATCTTAGATTCCGAGAAAAGGAATGATCCCCGGACATGTGGTCGACTTAGTACGTCTAAGACATGCCATAGAAAGAAGGGTGGAGCCTTACATACCTTTTCCGCTTCTTATGCTTCTCCAAATTCGAGCTCCAAATCCGCCAAAAATCTACAAATGGTCACATTTACCAAACCTTGGTTAGAAGCTTTTAGAGGTTGAATCTTAAGGTACACTTGCCTACCGAAATTTCGGCAGCATTTCCTCTATAAATACACCGTCCCGAGAGTATGGCTCGGCCCAATTCAACAACAACAACCCGAGAATGGAACTCGGCCACAATATCAACAATAAAACTACAATAGCATCTCCAAACATACTCAATTTAATTCAATAACGGTTCATTCGCCTTCAAGTACGCTACGTATATTCAAACTCACATTATTGATCATTCGTTCACTATTATCCCGAAGGCCTTTCAAACACGATTTAAGAACATTTCAAGTAATCCATACAATATTCGAAACATTGCAAATCACATACCACTTCACCCGAAAACTACCAAACCCGAGAACACAACACAATACATTTCTTTCTTTCAACTTCATAAACTATATCGACAATCTCATATGTTAGCAACCTTATTTCCGTAAATTCAAGAAGCTATATTAAAATCCCATTGCCTTCTAAATCAGCCCATATTCACGGCCACAACATCACACACATAGCTACAACCTTAACATGCATAATCTCATGTTCCTCATCCATTTTACAACATAATATTCTCAACAACATCACTAGAACGCTAAATTACATTAATTCATCTTCACTACACAATTAACCTATAAATTCGGCCAACATCCATACATACACCACATCATGAATTTCATCCGCTTCCACACACCACAACACGTCCAAAACATGCATAAAACACGTAAAGAGAATAGAACCTTACCTTTTCCTTCCACCTCTTCCATTCGGCTAGGTTGTTGTTTTTGCAAAACAAGTGGTCTCCTCCTTCCAACAACTACTCCACATGATAGGGAACCTTCCATTTAGTAGAAAAGCAAGAAGAGAAAAATTTTTGATCCATGTTCTCCAAGGGGAGTTCGGCCCTTGGCCGACTCCCTCTCTCTCTTTTTTTTTGTCTTTCTTCCTTTCTTGAATTTTCTTGAATGATTCATGTCTTCTTAATCACACCACTTATATATATATATATATGTAGCACATGACCATGCACATGCCTCATTTTTCTTCCAAATTTTTCTAGAGTTTTCCTTTCTTTTCTTCCAAGTTTCTTGAATTCTCCAAGTCATCAAAGATGACTAATTCATTGGGCTTGGTCCATAATTAAATTGGGCCTAGTCATCCCTTGCCCACACACACATACTCAACTTCACAAATATATAATATACACTCGTGCCATTTCATGAAATTGTCTTCCAACTTTTGGCCTCCAATTTTTCCTTATTCCAAATTTACCCTTAACGCTTCATTCCAATAATATATAAGCGACTTGCGCATCCAACCAAACTAAAAATATAACCTCGTCCTCAACTTCCCGCCATTAACTCGGAATATTCAAATGTGCAAAAATGCGAGGTGTAACACCAGCACCATGTCACGGCCCATGGTCAAGTACCGGCGACGATATCACACTACACGTATGCGCGGCCAAGTATCCGGAGGTCGATGGCACGTCCCGCGGTCAAGTATCCAAGCGGACAATATCACACATACCGGCCGGACTCGGCGAAAAAGGTAATAACAATACACACGGCATGCGATTTTATCTAAATTCCATACGTATATAATTTCTTTTATTACAAACTCAACAACAACCAAAGCACACCATCCCTTTAAAACCAAGACAATAGTTAAATCGGGGTTCTTTTAGAACATTATTCGAAAACATATCAAACGCGAACTTCGAAGATCATAATCACGTATCAAGATCACATGCATATGAGTAAATAAATAATTAAGTTGCCTTCCAAATTTGATGACCAAATATATTTATTAACATCGGCAAGTGCAGAAACAAGTTTCAGGTTTATCGAAATTAGTATACAATAGTTACAATCTTCTGAAATCGTTCTTGTGTGTCAAAATGTATTATCAAACTCAATGAGGTAGTTAAAATAACTATTTTATAGTAATCGGAGCGATAGCCAAAAGTTCTTCTTCAAAATCACACAAATATACCAAACAGAGCGACAAAGGGAGATCCACACACGAACGCGTGGGCCCCACCTCGATCAAATTGAGGCGGCGTACCCCAAAACTATGGTCATTAGGCCCGACGAGGTTATAGACAAAGGATCTAAGGCCCTCGATATCATTTAGGCGAACTACGGGTGTTTGAGCAAATATTTCAACAAAACGGGACATTTTCAATTCAATTCTACTTCCCATGAAAAACAAAATGAACATTCCGAGGAGTAGAATAAAGCCCTCAAAGCTCGAATCTCGGCCTAACATACTTAGGACATGCCAAGAGAAGGAAAGAGCAAGCTTTACATACCTTATTCGCTTTTTACGCTTGTCCAAACTCAAATCCAAAAAATCTACGGATTGGTCATAAGTACCAAATGTCATTTATAACCTTAAGAATTCAAAGTTGGAAGTAATGCTTGTCTATAGAAATTTCGGCAAAGATCTCCCCCGTAGGGAGTATACCATCCCAGAATCTAACTCGGCTAGATCAACAACAACCAAACCAACAAACATTATAACAATATCAATATTCAATCCCAAATGCATTCTAACATTAATAATCCCTTTCCACACACGATACGGCAATATTCATTTATATTCAATTCAACTTCATATATCCAAACTAATATCGACAATCGCATGTTCAAATAACAATCCAAAACCTTTCAAGCACTTTTCAAGAACACTTTCAACAATCCGCACAACATTCCAACCAAGCCAATCCAATAAGCCCAACCTTACCCGAAATCATTTCGATCCAACAAGAATATCACCAACACAATTCTTTCTTCTAAATTCATAACTATGTCAACAATACATTCGTTAGCAACTTCATTTTCATAAATTCAAGAAATCATATTAATATCACATCATCGTCCAATTCAGCCCGCACAATTATAACTACAACTTGGACCATTAAAACTTCGTTTTACATCATAGAATTCGCAACGACGACAACCAAAATACTACATCACATTAGTCCCACATACTTGCCCCAAATCAGCCCATTTTCGGCCAAGCTTCAACATATATAGTCTCATAAGTTTCATTCATTTTCCACACATTACAATAATCACACAACAAGCTAAATACAAATAGTCCACCACTCCTACACAATATCACAACACACAACTACTCACTACACACACATATTCGGCCACCCTACATGCACACACACAACGCACAATTTTCATACTTTTCTTCCATTCCCACATACCACACCACATATATATATCTTCCATAACATAAAAAGAATAAAAAAATTCTCACCTTTTCCACTTTGTTCTTCCCTTGGCTAAGGTTGAAAATTGCATGAACAAGAGATTAGCTTCCTCCAACAACCACTCCATGTTGTTTAGGACCTTCCAATGAGTGGAAAACATGGAAGAAATAAATTTTTGGGATCAATTGGAGAAGTGATTTCGATGTACCCCATAACCGTATGCTTTCTCTCCCTTTTTTTTCTCTATAGTTCTTGAAACTTCTAGGAATGAGAATGATAAAGATGACTTATATTGTCATCTTTTATGCCCACATATATAATTGCACAAGTGGCCCTATGGCCCACACACACATATGGCCATTTTCATATAATGGCCAACTTTCCATAATTCATTTTCTAGTCCCAAATTTTTTTCAACTTTCATTCTCTAATTTTTCCTTATTCCAACCTTACCCTTAACACTTCATACTAACGAAAAGTGAATATGCGACTTATGCATTGAGACAAAATCAACAAAACCGAAAATTAAAAGTCTTGTCCATAACTCGTCGCAACCCACTTAGAATATTCCAACGTACAAAGTACGGGATATAACAGTGCGCACGAGAACATACCCTGGCCCGGGACTCAGTGAAGGACATAGCGGTAGCACGAGCAGAGTAATAAGCAACCACATATACATATAAAGCATTTTTGAGACTCAATGAATAGTAAACCAAATCGTTCTAGGACATTAGCATGTTACATTTTATAAAAATCAAGCATACTTATGCAATTCCTTTTAAGAATAAGAACTCCGATACATCACATACTAGTCCATCATGTAATAAATAACGAGATCATAGTTCCATTATATCAACATTTTCAACATTACGGACGAATAACAATCACATGTCATACTAGCGACTAGAGTGGAGTCACCCCGAGGCTCGATTATATCTTACTTACGTCTAGGACATGCCAAAAAGAAGGAAGGAATAGGCTTTGCGTACGTTTAGCGTTTAATCGTATAATAACTTGTACTTGCTGCCCAACAACACTTATCCTATATCAAGATATCACGAGCTACATTTAGTCTACAAAGGATTTTAATACGCACTCTAACACTCACAATGATTTCAAACATTTAGACGACGTTTCGTTAGCATTCAAACCAACTAGTGCTACAAGCTAACATTGCTAATCATTCCTTTCTTATCTCATTCCAAACTTATTTAACATGAATTAGGGAACTTTGGACAGCTTGTATATCATTCAATTCAGGTCCCAAACTCACGTAGAGTAAAACAACACACATGGGAACATTTCATTCTCAATTAGCAACTTTCCGATTAACATACAACGACAACAACACGTTTACAACATTACTTACACAAATATTTGGAACTGTATTAACATCATATTTATTCATACAACAGCTCACCAACCATTTCAATTTCAACTTGAATCATTAAATTTCACTTTCAGATACACCCATAGCAACAATCAACATTCAAAACGCACAACTCTACTCAATCATCAAAGCAGTCCACGGTTTGGACTGTTTTCCTCCTACAACATGATTCATTTCTTCACACCTCATTTCATATATTCCATATGCATACAATATACCATAATGTCCATAACAACAACAATTAAAACTTGGCACAAAACGATCTACAATCCCCTGAAACATAGTCCACTAAGAGAGGTTTCCACATTACTCCAACAACTTCATAGTTTTTCACCCGTTTACCCATACAACAACACATTCAATCCACTTAATACATGTACAAGAAGATTAAACATGACTCTATTAAAGCCTACAACACACGGCTGCGTATGAAATTTTTTAAGGTTCACGGTCAATATCAATACGCAACATTATAAACCAACTTTCACAATCTTTGTACATTTACATATGTTGACACACATTCAATTCATCAACAAAACATGCAACATGAAACCAACCATGGCTTCACCAAGCTCACGGCTCACCCTTGAGTTCAACCACAACATCAATCCAACAACAACATGCCCCACGAATTGTACATTCAAATAATCATACAACACAAGAACAATGATCATTCTTACCTTGTAACTATACTTCAATCGGCTAGCCTCCACCTTCACTTCTTGGATTTTAACACTTGTTCTTGCTAGGAGGATAAGAAAGGAATAGAGTTGTGGGAACAGCTAATCACTATATACATATAAGTGAGGGTCCAATTTCTTCAAAAAAAAAATTTCAGTTTTCCTAAGTAATCCAACTCTATTGAAGGTATATTAACGTGTAGCATCTTTTGATATAGCAAGAACAAGTGTTAAAATCCAAGAAGTGAAGGTGGAGGCTAGCCGATGGAAGTATAGTTACAAGGTAAGAATGATCATTGTTCTTGTGTTGTATGATGATTTGAATGTACAATTCGTGCGCGTTGTTGTTGGATTGATGTTGTGGTTGAACTCAAGGGTGAGCCGTGAGCTTGGTGAAGCCATGGTTGGTTTCATGTTGCATGTTTTGTTGATGAATTGAATGTGTGTCAACATATGTAAATGTACAAAGATTGTGAAAGTTGGTTTATAATGTTGCATGTTGATATTGAACCGTCTCTAAAAATTTACATGAGCCGTGTGTTGTAGGCTTTAATAGAGTCATGTTTAATCTTTCTTGTACATGTATTGGAAGTGGATTGAATGTGTTGTTGTATGGGTAAATGGGTGAAAACTATGAAGTTGTTGGAGTAATGTGGAAACCGTGTAAGGGGGATTGTAGATCGTTTTGTGCCAAGTTTTAATTGTTGTTGTTATGGACATTATGGTATATTGTATGCATATGGAATATATGAAATGAGCTGTGAAGAAATGAATCATGTTGTAGGAGGAAAACAGTCCAAACCGTGGACGCTTTGATGATAGGAGTAGAGTTGTGCGTTTTGAATGTTGATTGTTGCTATGGGTGTATAGTGAAAGTGAAATTTAATGATTCAAGTTGAAATTGAAATGGTTTGTGAGATGTTGTATGAATAAATATGATGTTAATACAGTTCCAAATATTTGTGTAAGTAATGTTGTAAACGTGTTGTTGTCGTTGTAAGTTAAAGCTGGGAAGTTGCTAAATGAGAATGGAAATGTTGTGTGTGTTGTTTTGTCGTGAGTTTGGGACTGAATTGAATGATATACAAGCTGTCCAAAGTTCCCTAAGTCATGTTAAATAAGTTTGGAATGAGATAAGAAAGGAATGATTAGCAATGTTAGCTTGTAGCACTAGTTGGTTTGAATGCGAACGAAACGTCGTCTAAATGTTTGAAAGGGATTGTGAGTGTTAGAGTGCGTATTAAAATCCTTTGTAGACTAACTGTAGCTCGTGATATCTTGATATAGGATAAGTGTTGTTGGGCAGCAAGTACAAGTTATTATACGGTTAAACGCTAAAGGTACCCAAAGCCTATTCCTTCCTTCTTTTTGGCATGTCCTAGACGTAAGTAAGATATAATGCAGCCTCGGGTGACTCCACTCTCTAGCTGCTAGTATGACATGTGATTGTTATTCGTCCGTAATGTTGAAAATGTTGATATAATGGAACTATGATGTTATATCCGGCATTTTTGCACATTTGGGAAGTTTGGAATAATTTTTGCTTGTAAGAAGTAAGGCCATATTTGGATCTTACTAGTAGGAATAAGTCGGCTATGGAAACATTAGTGTGGAATTATCGAGGAAGGTTAAGGGCAAAGTTGGAATTTTGAAAAATTTATTTCGGGAATTATACATGTGGTCCATAGGTTATTGGGCTCAAAAAAAAAAAGGAAAAAAATTTGGCCCAAGATTTAGGGGTGGCCGGCCACATAGTGGCCCAAGCCCATGATTTTATTAATTATCCATGTGCCTAATTAATTAATAAAAGGAGGTTTATCTTCATTTTTATTCAAGAAGTTTCAAGAAAAAAAAAAAGAAAGAGTTGAGAGCAAGAAAGGCCATAGGTTCGGCCAAGAAAGAAAAGAAGAGGAAGAAGAAAAAAAAAAAATTCTTGCCTTAATCCTTGGTCCAAAAATTCATTTCTTGTTGGATTCCTACTAAGTTCAAGACGCTCTTCAACGTGGTATAATTAGTTTGGCGAAAGAACCACGTTTGCGGAAAGTTGAAATTTCAAGAAAGAGGTAAGAATCTTGTTCTTTTATATTATGGAAGATTTAGAGATGTTATAATGATTGGGATGAAGTGAAAACTAAGGAAATTGCGTTGTGTGTGCATGGAGTGCATGTGTGTGAAAAATATGTCAAGGCCGTGTGAGTGTGTATGTTGCATGGCCATGATGAGTTGAATTCTTGTGTTGTATTCTAGTTGTAGTTATGGTGGGATTCATGTTGAGAATGAAAGTTGAATAAATTTGGTTGAAATTGGAATATGGGTATGGGCCGTGTGGTGCATGGAATTATAATGGAAATGAATTAATTTTCATTTAGTTGTTAGTTGTGTTGTGGTGATGTTTGTGATGTAAAGAAAGGTTTAATGAATTAAGTTAGCATGAAAGTTGGTTGTATGTTGTTATGAGAAATTTATGTGATTTTATATAGTTTTATATAATGATGAAAGTAAGGTTTTAGATGTGAAATTGTGATTATGATTTATGAAATTGGAAGATGGGAATATGTTATGAATATTTATGTTGAGAATTGGAAGTTTTGGATGGAATATGGTTTGATGGGAGTTTTGTACATTTTGTGAAATAATAAGAAGTGTGTCCGAATTGTGTTTGAATAACCTTGAATTAGTAGATAAGTATGAAAACGTTGGTATTGGATGATAAGTGTGAAGTCGGAATGGAAACTATCGCCTTATGTTGGAAAGTTGACTAGTTGTGTTATGTTGTGATTGTTAATGTTATTGATGTTGTTGTTGGGTTGTTGTTGCTACCTTGAGCCGAGTTGAATCTCGGGGATGATATATTTATAGGGGAAGTCTTTAAAATTTCGGTAGCCAAATAGAAACCAAAGATTGAAATGTCAACTTGCATGAATAGTAATTGGTAAAGATGACCATTTGCAGATTTTTGATGAAACGGGAATTGAGATTGGACGAGCATAAGACGTCCGCAAGGTATGTAACGCTTACCTATTCTCCATATGGCATGTCCTAGACCTACTAGGCTGAAAACGGAACCTCGGGACTAATTCTGCTCCTAGAAATCTGAGTTTGCTTTTGGTTACTATTCATTCAGCGCAATTGAATCAAAATGCTTGCCTTTGGATATAAGAACGCATAAACCTTTGTATCTTTCGTAAATGAATCCAAATGGCTCCGAAACTTTCACGGATAATTTTATGGAGCCTAATGTTTGTAAATCATGTTCGCCGCCCCGGCTTGACCCGAGGTGGGCCCGCAAGTCCCGAGACTTCCTTTACTTGGTTTGTCTGACTCATTTCCGTACGATCTGAAAAGGAAGTGTTTGCTTATGATTCTAAGGTCCGTTCGAATGTCTTATTATGTTATTTGAACGCTCATCTCTATGAGCGCTATTATATTTTCCGAGAATAACTTACGATATGTTTTTCGAAAAATTGATACTAAAAGTCCGCAACCTTTGTACACTAATTTCCGATTTATTTGATACTCGCTTTGAGCTTTCTGATACTAATGTATTTGTATAAGAAATTATGTGTCGATTTCTGGAGTTTACTTTAATATGCATATGATTTCTGCACTACTCTGTTCGTGCCGATTATTATGATTTCGTTCGCCGGTACCCGGGCCGGTTTTGTGATCGTGCGTGTTATGATATATTCGGAAGTATGATGTGTTACGGTTTCCGAGACCTCGCCATAGGGCCGGTTACCGTCTATGGTGTTATGATGTGATATGGCTTCTGTTATGTTTGATGATGTGATGTGTGTGACATTATGATCTGTTCGGAGGGCGTACGGAGATTTGAAAACTTCTGGAGTATGATGTGTTGTGGCACCAGCGTCAGGGGGTGACCACGTTCCTGAGCCTTATGCACGATTTTTATTTGCATTCTGCACATTTGCATTCCGTACAGGTTTGGGTCGTTTATACTCATTTATGCCTTATTTCTCACCTCAGGTTATGATTTGGATTACTTGTACCTTCTGCTTTACATACTCGGACTTTTTCCGTGCGACCCCTTTCTGTGGGGGCTGCGTTTCATGCCGCGCAGGTACAGGCGCTCGGTTGGGTGACTTCCCGGTTTAGGCTACCTATTCCGCTACTTTGGAGTGCTCCCCTCGATCCGGAGCCCATATTTGGTATATGCTCTGCTTTGGATATTCCTCAGACATTTGCTCTTTTGTTTGGGTACGGTGGGGCCACAATCCCGTCATATGTTCGTATGTCCGTTCGGTTTGTAGAGGCACCGTAGTCGTGTTTGTGGGTCGTGGGTCCGGTCTGTCGTGTGTGGGTTCGGTTTGTACGTATATGATTTCGATTCGCGTCCTTAAGCGGCCCCGTATGCTCTATGGCCGATGTGGCCCATCTGTTTGCATGAGTGTGTGCGGGCGATGTACATTCCGCCAACTTTGATTCGATGTGATGTTTGACACGGGTGCCCGCTCGGGACCGCATTTGTATGATATCGCACAACTATCGGTAAGAGTTATGTACTGTTAAATACGAGCATGCCTTATTTTGATGATTTGATTCGTAAGTTTGTTTGGGTGCTGGTAGAGACACCGATCCTGTTTACGGGTACGGGTCGTGACATATGATCTCGTTATTTATTACATGATGGACTAGTATGTGATGCATAGGAGTTCTTATTCTTAAAAGGAATTGCATAAGTATGCTTGATTTTAATAAAAAATGTAACATGCTAATGTCCTCTAGAACGATTTGGTTTACTATTCATTGAGTCTCAAAAATGCTTTATATGTATATGTGGTTGCTTATTACTCTTGCTCGTGCTACCGCTATATCCTTCTTGAGTCCGCATTCCGGGGTATGTTCTCGTGCGCACAACTATTATACTATTCACCGAGTCCACTCCCGGGCGGGACCGTGCTATATATATATATGATGATGATGATGATATGATGATATGATGATTTGGAGATGGAGAGCCGGAGAGGGCGTGGGTTCCTTATTACCGAGTCCACTTGCGGGGCGGGACACGTATATGCTTATGTTTATAATGTTATGATTATAATTACGGAGTTCCTCGCTAGAAGACCGAACACGTTATATATGTTACATACGGTATGATTATACAACTTTGATTATGAAATACTATAGTGACATTATACGAGAACGATACGGATGAAATATGTACGGGGCAAGTTTTATGAACCTACGTTTGTTGCGTTGAATCCCGGTTCACTTGTCTCGAGATATGATTCCATTTACTATGTTCGTAGCTTTACATACTCGGTACATATTTCGTGGACCCCCGCACCCGGGGAATGCGTTTCATGCCGCGAGTGCGGGCCCGCGTTTCGGCGGATCCATTACCTAGGGTATCTACTCGGCTATTTCGAGTGCTCCTTTGTTCGGAGCATAGTTTCGTGGTATAACCTTTTGATATGTACATATGTTATTGTTCGAGGTACGGCGGGGACCTGTCCCGGCCATACGATGTCAATCGCTCACTCTTAGGGTACGTCAGTCCGCGGTGTGGGTCCATGTATGGTTGTTGTTTTGTTATATGGTTATGACTTGTGTACGGGGCGTACCCGTTTGTAGTGGCGACCTTGTCGGCTTGCGTAGCTATATATGTTTATCATGGCCAATGATATGCGTGTGTATGAAGGTAGCCTTCTCGGCTTATGTTTGATTGGGACGTTCCTGTATTCTTGTATATATATGACGGCCTTGCCCGAAATTTTGCGCGATATTAACTTTTATACAAATAAAAATGAATCTCTTCGGGAGATAGGTAGCTCCGAAAAGATGCATATGTTTGCCCTTATACTTATAACGTCCCGTTCATGTGACATAGTGTATGACTATAGACAACAAGTGTATACGAGTGTCCCGTTCGAACCTTAGTCATGGCTTACGGGGTTGGGTCGTGACAAAAGTGGTATCGGAAAATTCGGTTAATCCTCGGGTGTCCACATGTAAAATTAGTCTAGTAGAATCTTGTTTATGGATGTGTTGTGCACCACATTTATAAACAAGTAGCTACGAGGCATTTAACGATATCATCTTTCCTTGGACTTAAATCGTGCGATAGGCGGAACCTAGGAAAGATTGTCACGACCCTCTCTCTATTGGCGCTAATGCGGCAACCTAAAGCTTTGAGAGATGAAGAGGCCGAAGGCGGTGTGGGGGTGCTAATAAGGCCCCTAGATCATCCTCAGGACCTCAGGCTCCAGGGCCCAGTCGGAGGAGCCCCAGCTATTCCATTGAGACTTGTTATATCCCGCATTTTGTGCAATCGGATAATTCAAGACAATCGCGGGAAGACAATAAGCAAGGCCACATTTTATTTTGTTTGGCGTAGGAGTTGTTTGTGAAAAATTTAGAAGTGGAATTAATGAGGAAGGTCAAGGGCATAAAAGGAAAATTCGCAATATGACCCGTGGAAATATGGAGAAAGACGAAGGGCAAATTTGGAAACGGGGAAAAATTTGTTTTCATGAATTACGAGAACTAGCCAAATAATTGGGCTTGGAATTTTTTTTAAGAAAAAATTGGAGACAAGCACGGCCGATACACATGGGCTTAGCCCATGTGGGATTTAATTGCACCGTTTAAAAAGATGACTAAGTCATCTTATTTGGTCAAATTCTCTG
>NW_026727893.1:0-153702 GCF_029784015.1 Lycium ferocissimum | reverse complement strand
TTCAAGTTTTGGGCGGGTATTGTAGCTGGGGTTTTTTTCCCAAATTAAAATATCTTTCCATAGCTAGTTCCTATGGATAAAAAGGTTAAGCCATGCTTATTTCATGTTATTAAGAATGATTGGTTGTAATAAAACTTGGATGAAAGGAGAAAATGTAGAGGACGAGTTCTAAATATGGATTTCATGATTTTTATGAATAGTAAACTAATTTGAGTCATGATTCTTAGTATGATGTAGATATGTTCTTGTTATAAAAGGTAAAAATGGTGATGAGGAAGCGTTGTACGAAATGTGCAAAAGTTGGTATGAAGTTGCTAGTATGAGTTGAATATGAGGATGAATATTGAAGACTTAATGGCATGTGATTACTTGATTTTTATATTGTGGATGTTTGGGAGTTGTTTTGTATATATAGTGGAAAGTCGATGAAATAGGGGAAATGCTGCCCAATTTTTGTTAGATCATGAATTATTCTAGTTTGGGTTAAGAGTATCATTAAGGCTTAACTATGGTATGAATCTACTTCTAAATGTAGATTTCTCAACTTCGACGGTGAACGTTAAGTAGTTAAGAAGACGACGAGGTATGTAAGGCTAACCCTTCTTTCATTAAGGCATGATTCCATTGCTATATACCATCTCATGAGTTCTAAAATGTCTTCCAAATGACTACAACAACAACCGGTGAAATACCATAGCATTAAGGTCTGGGGGAGGGTAGAGTGTGCGGTCGTACTTACATACCAGGTAGGACGGCTATTTTCGAAAGGCCCTCAGCTCAATAAAAAGCATAAAAAGAGGTCAGATAAGGCTTAGAGATTCAAAGCGATATGGAAATGCAAATAACGAAAGCGACATAGATAAAATAGGATAATCAAAGTACAAGAAATAACAGATCATAGCAGAAATCAAAGCACAAGAAATTATACTGCGATAATGCGACTACTAATAAGGAAGGATAACGAGACTAGCCTTCTACCCTAATTTGGGTCCCTCGAGACCTCTATCTAAGGTCATGTCCTCGGTAGGCGTAAGCTGCGCCATGTAAATTGTCTAATCTCCTCCCCAATACCCAACGGCCTACTCACTCTTCAAGAGCCATCACGTGGCCTTCAGCCTACTCGCACCTCCGCCTTTAGGCATCTGTGTCTCTCCTCTTCACATACCCAAACCATCCTGATCTCGCTTCACACGCATCTTGTCTTCCACCGAGCCACTCCCACCTTGTCCGAATATCCTCATTCCTAATCACATCATTCTGGTGTGTTCACACATCCATCTCAACATTCTAAATCTCTGCAACTTTCATCTTTTGAACGTGAGAGATCTTAAGCTGAACAACACTCACGCCCCCGTACAACATAGTCATCTTCCAAATGACTCCATCCTAAGTGCCCGAAGCTCATGATTCTCTATTTTCACGATGTTATTGCCTCCTGTATATAATAGTTGATCCTCTAAGGAAAGAAGTAACGAAAATGATGATGATGTTGATGATACTTATAGACTAGTATGTATATGTGTATAAGTATGTATGGCTATTATGTAACACCGAGCTTCTATGGCCGGGTATGACGTCTATCGCGTGCACACCACTGCAGTTGGGTACGGATGATGACACTGAGCCTTGGTAGGGCCAGGTATGTATAACACCGAACCTTATCATGGTCGGGTATGTAAGACATCAAACCTCTATGGTCGGGTATGATACTTCTAAATGTATAAATGTATGAAATGGAAGTTTCCTACTAGAAAGAGGGTAAGTAAATATGATAAACGTCGCTAGAGGTATACATGACTCTTTCATTCCGCGACTCGTCTATCTTATGTTATTTCTTATGCTTTCATTATGTTATTGATTAGTCTTTACATACTTTTTACATTATTCGTAATGACGTCCTTTTGTTTGTGGATGCTGCGTCATGCCCACAGGTGGCCAGGGAGACAGACTTGATCCATAGATTATTTGTTCAGGGACTGGATGGAGGAGCTCCATTTCATACGGAGCTGCAGCTGTTGGTATTATTCTTTTGCGTAGATACATATGGGCATGGTGGGGTCCTGTCCCGTCTATATGATGTTACATAATCTCCTTAGAGGCTCGTAGATAGTTGTGTATAGTTAGATGTCCTGTAGTCTTGTCGGCTCGTATTTTGTACGTTATTTTGTTAGCCTCGTCAGTTGTGTATATGGGTATGGTCATTGTTATTGATGATTATATAAATGTGTCATTGTCCAATGAGATTAGTATTATTGATGTATAGAAAGCATGAGTAGGCCATGTGGCTCACCTAGATGTGAATATGAATGTACGATAAGAGGTGCCCGGGTGGGTTAGCACCGGGTGCCCGTCATGGCCCTCCGGTTGGGTTGTGACATCATACTATTGTTAGACTCACCATCATACTCAAGCCTTTAATTAAAATCCTTTTAGAATCTGCCGAAATTCAGGCAGCATCTCCCCTGTTTATGTGCCTAGCCCGAAATCACAATACCAACAACCAACACAACACCACCACCACCAACGCTGTTATATCCCGTATTTTGTACATTGGGATAATCCGAGCTAACCATGATAAGTTAAGGACAAGATTATTCCGGGATACGAGGTTGAGACTTTTGACCTCCGATTTTGTTTTAAGGCATAAGTTGCTTATGATTTTATTGGTATGGAATATTAACAAAAATTTGGAGTTAAAAGTGAATTATGAAAAGTTATTATTTCATGAAACCAAGCCAAGTTGGCCGTGTGGCTTATGGATGGTTCCCACCCATGGCTTGGCAAATTTTAATTCATCCAAGCCATGTGTGGGCCATGGTACACATGGATGAATTATATATGTACATAATAGATGACCAAGCAAGACAATTAGTCACCTTTTTCATACCTTAGAAGCTTGGAGAAACATGGAGAAAACAAAGGGAGAACCATTCGGCCAAGGGCTGGCCGAATATGGTGCCACAAAAATGGATCAAAAAAATATTTTCTTCTAGCTTTTCAACCAATTAGAAGGTCCTAATCAACGTGGAGTAGTTGTTGGAGCAAGCAAACCATTCATTCTTGCAAGACACAACCCTAGCCAAGTTGAAGAACTAAGTGGAAAAGGTAAGGTTTAATCTTCCTTTACATGTGTTATGGATGGTTTATGCGTGTTGTAGTGTGTGGAAATGGATGAAAATCATGAAATGTTGTATGTTGGTGCTTGGCCGTATATGGGCTGTTTGGTATGACAAGGATGAACAAATTTTACTTAGTGTTTTGGTTGTTGTTGTTGTGGATTCTATGATGTAAAATGAAGGTTTAATGATCCAAGTTGAAGTGGTAATCGTGTGGGCTGTTTTGGAAGTTAATGTGATTCTAATATAGTTTCTTGTACTTATGAGGATAATGTTGTTAACGTGTGGATTGTTGGCGTAGTTCATGAATTTGGAAGAAAGAAATGTGTTGTTGTTGTTCTTATTGAATTTGGAAGGTTTCAGGTTCTGTTGCATATTGGTTGGGTTGTTTTGAATATGTGTGGATGGGTTGGAGTGTTCTTGAGTCGTGTTTGAATGGTTTCGGATTAGTGCTTGAATGTGTGAGCATTGATGTTGTCTTAATTATATGTGGTTGAATTGAATATAAGTGGAATGTTGTCGAATTATGTAGAAAAGAGTTACTAACGTTAGAATGCGATTTGAATTAATTGTTGATATTATTAATATGGTTGTTGGTATTGTTGTTGAAGATTTGACCGAGTTGAATTCTCGGGGTTTGTTGAATTTACAGGGGAAATGCTGCCCAAATTTCTGTAAATGAAGTGCTAGCTTAGAATTGGATTCCTAAGTGCTTATGACTAATGTTTGGTGTCTAACGACGTTGTTGTAGATCTTGGGAAGCCCGAGACTTAAGTTTGGATTAGCTTAGAAAGCGGACGAGGTATGTGAAGCCTACCCTTTCTTTCTTTTGGCATGTCTTAGTTGTAAGTAAGCTATGATGCGAGCCTCGGGGTAACTATATTCTTACGATCCGAGCATGTCTACGATTCTTATTCACTTCTTGATGTTGGCATTCTTAACATAGTCGAACTATGGTCCTTATGTCTTTTGTATGACTGGATTTCAAAGGTTGCATAAAAAGTTTTGTTTCTAAAGGGTTTTATGTTGAATAATGTCTCTAACTTTCATAGACGGGCTCGGATCACTTCGATATGTTCGTAGAAGGTTCTATAGCATATAATGTCTCTAACTTTCATAGGCGGGCTCGGATTGGTTTGATACTTGTCCGTGATCCCCGAGACTTTCCTTTGTTTAATTCTAACGACATTAGAAAGGACTTAGCATGACTATCGCCTTAACCCTCGGGTGTCGATTACTTATTTATCTATCGAGTCTGTAATGATGATTTTTATGCATATGGTTACTCACGACTCTGCTCGTGCATACTGTTGTTACATCTTTCGCCGAGTCCCGGGCCGGTTATGTCATCGTGCGCACTATGCTATATCCGGAGCATGATGTGTTATGGTTCACCGAGCTCCTCGCTAGAGGGCCGGTACCGCTTATATTACGGTGTTATGATGTGTTATGGTGTTATGATGTGTTATGGCGCTATGATGTGTTACGGAGATGTTACAGAGATATGAAATCTTCCGGAGTATGATGTGTTATGGCGCCAATGACGGGAGGGCGACCATATTCCCGAGCCCCATGCATGATTTGTGTTTTAATAAGTAAGTATTTTGGTATTATGGATACTGCATTTACTTCTGTACTTCTTGTTCCTATTATGATCCTGTTTACTGTATTTCATGCTTTGTATAATCAGTACATATTCCGTACTGACCCCCTTTCTTCGGGGGCTGCGTTTCATGCCCGCAGGTATAGATACTTGTTTTGGTGATCCGCCAGCTTAGGATTTCCATTCAGCTATTTTGGAGCGCTCCCTTGTTCAGGAGCCTATGTTTTGGTACAGACACTTTCGATATATATGTATATGTATATATGCCTATTCAGGGGTACGGCGGGGCCCTGTCCCGTCATATGATTCTGTTATTACTCTTAGAGGTCTGTAGACACATATGCG
The DNA here is from genome assembly GCF_029784015.1 of Lycium ferocissimum. Taxonomy (NCBI): domain Eukaryota; kingdom Viridiplantae; phylum Streptophyta; class Magnoliopsida; order Solanales; family Solanaceae; genus Lycium; species Lycium ferocissimum. The sequence continues at coordinate 148,638 of NW_026727893.1, read as the reverse complement.
TGTGTTATGGGTAATCCTTTGTTCAGTTGTGTATGTGTGATTTGTGTTCTGGGCATCCCCCTATATTATGACAGCCTTGCGCGCGCTTATGTGCGATATCATCTGCTGAAAGTTGTGACAGCGATATGTATATATATATATTTGTGACAGCTTTGGGGCGACGTTTCACTTTTCTGTATGTATAAAATCTGGTTATGCTAGCTATGGTCTGACGCCTGACCTTTGTATATGTATAAGCTGTTTGTACGCTGATTATGGTTAACAGGTGCGTATGAGTGCCCAGCTCGGGCACTAGTCACGGCCTACGGGGTTGGGTCGTGACAAACGCCAATAACCTCATCATCAATACAAAAATATTCCGTAAGACATCCCACACGATGTTTTTCCCAATTTCTCAGCCAACCATAACAATATCCACAATACCATAATCAAAGAATTATATTCAATTTAATCTCAAATTAATCCAAAATCTCCTTTCAAATTCATTCCATAGTCAACACCTTCACTTTAATACTTTGCAACTTCTCTACTATGATTCTCTTCTTTTATAGGACTTGCTAAACCTTCAAATCAACCTAATCATGAGAAATAGGACGGAGAACATACCTTACACTAGAAGAACATCACCCCACTCAACTTCTTCTAAGACCAAATTCATCACAACATTAAGTAGAGACAAGAACAATCCTTCTCCATGAATTATCTTGGGGTTTTGGAGTTTAATCCTCTTTTGTGATGGTATAGAATGTTTTGGAATGGTGGAGAACCTTCAAGAATACTCTTATAGTGGAGAGAGACATGTGGAAAATTCTAGAGAGGTGTGGAGATGTTGGGAGCGTTCTAGAGGGTTATGGAGTTGAAGAAAAATGAAGTGTAGAGGCCCTTTTATTGGTGCCAAATTTGGATTGGGCCAGGTCAAAACATAAGTGGGCTTTTAAGTGGATTTTTCGGATTTCCGCCCAGGTTCGGGTCCCTCTGACTGTCCATTTTAAAACGCCCATATCTCCCTGCTCCGACGTCGCATTGATGAACGGTTTATTGCGTTGGAAAATAGACTTGACGAACTTCATTTTAGAATTTTAAAATACCTTAAAACTCCTAATATACCCAGAGATATAACCCTCCAAAATTGACCCAAAATTCTGTCCAGAATTCTGCCAACTTTTTTTTTAAATTTTCGACAAACTTATTTTTTTTTATTTGCTTGGTTCCGGAATCTTTTGAAACTCTCCATACATGATATTTATCATTAATCATACTTGATAATGGTCATGTCCTTTGGTTCCAAGGTTGTCCTTCCCAATTACGACTTCAGAGATGGTAATTCATCTTTTACTTCATTGCTACGTACTTCCCATGGCTGTACATTTCAAAACATCACATATACTAAAATTTATTCTTTCTCCAATCCTCTCATGGCTTATTATATGAACTTAAACCCTCATAACCATAATATAAACACATATCATCTCACATACCTCCTGAAAGGTAGCTCGAATCTCAACATACGAAACTACGGGGTGTAACATTAAGGGTGCTAAGGCTCGTGCTTTTGATGGTAGTGACAAGAGAAAGCGTCAGACTGGCAGTTTTGGGGGTCATGGTTCGAGGGGCGCCGGTCAGTTTTTGAGGCCACCTCAGCCATATTCCAGTCGTCCCGTGCATTCAGCGTTACTGGCTTCCTCTAGTGAGCCACCTAGGCAGAGGGCTCTTGAGAGTTCATTCTCCAGACCAGTGGAAAGGGCTGCTTCATCTGGATCTTCAATTTTTGTCCATCAGTATTCATCTCATGTTACCTGTTATTCTTGTGAAGAGGCTGGGCATGTGGTCAGGAGGTGTCCCCAACTCAGTTGGGGTTATCAGCCACCACGGACTCCTATATCATCAGGTGGTCGAGATGGGACCTCCTGGAGGGGCGGTGCTCAGTCAGGCTGCAGTGCTTCTTATGGTTCTAAAGGTGGTTCCCAGCTAGCTAGAGGTGGTTCTCAGAGTGCGAGAGGAGGATCTTATACTGGGCGTGGTGGAGCCCATTGTTACTCATTTCCTAGTAGGTCCGAGGTAGAGGGCTCAGATGATCTGATTTCAGGTACCATTTTACGTCTGTCATAGAGCAGCAGTATCTGTGTTATTTGATTCTGGATCCACCTATTCATATATATCTGCATTTTATGCCACTGGTTGGGATTTGCCTTGTGATAGCATAGATATACATATTCATGTATCTGCTCCGGTCGAAGATTCTGTGATTACTGATCGAGTCTACCGGCCTTGTTTGGTTACTTTTATGGGGTATGACACTTGGGCAGATTTGATGATTCTCGATATGGTGGACTTTGATGTTATGTTAGGTATGTCCTGGCTTTCTCCTTATCACGCGATCTTAGACTTCACACCAAGATAGTCACTTTAGCCATGCCGGGTATTCCTAGGCTTGAGTGAAGGGGTACTCCTAGTCCCGCTCCGAAGAAGATCATTTCCTTCCTTCAAATGAAGAAGTTGGTAAGTAAGGGGTGTCTAGCTTATTTGGCTCATGTTCGTGATATGACCGTTGCATCTCCACCCCTTGAGTCTATCCCTATTATGAGCGAGTTCGCAGAGGTATTCCCATTGGATCTACCGGGTATGCCACCCGATCGCGACATTGATTTCTATATTGACTTAGATCAGGCACTCATCCCATTTCTATTCTGCCATATCGGATGGCACCTGCCGAGTTGAGGGAGCTTAAGGAGCAGTTACAAGATTTGTTGAGCAAAGGGTTCATTAGACCGAGTGTCTCCCCTTGGGGTGCTCCTGTGTTATTTGTGAAGAAGAAATATAGGACCACGAGAATGTGTATTGATTACCACCAGTTGAACAAGGTCACTATTAAGAACAAGTGCCCTATACCTCGTATTGATGATCTGTTTGATCAGCTTCAGGGTGCTTCGGTGTTTTCGAAGATTGATTTACGTTTTGGCTATCACCAGTTGAAGATCAAGGTGGAGGATATTCCGAAAATGGCATTTCAGACGAGATATGGCCACTATAAGTTTCTAGTGATGTCCTTTGGGCTTAACAATGCCCGAGCTGCATTTATGACTTTGATGAATGGCATCTTTAGGCTATTCCTGGATTCCTTTGTGATTGTGTTTATTGATGACATCTTTTTGTATTCCAAGAGTAGGGAGGAGCATGAGAACCATCTTCGTTCTGTTCTTGGGTTGTTGAAGAAATATAGCTTGTTTGTTAAGTTTTCTCAGTGTGAGTTCTGGTTGGAGTCTGTAGCATTCTTGGGCCATGTTGTGTCTAAGGATGGGATTATGGTTAATCGACAGAAGATTTGAGGTTGTGATGGGTTGGGCGAGGCCCACTATTGTTATCGAGATTCATAGTTTTGTGGGTTTGGCCAGCTATTACCGTCGCTTTGTGAAGGGTTTTGCTACTATTGTTTCATCCTTGACCAAACTGACTCAGAAGGATGTTCCCTTCCAGTGGACAGATGATTGTGAGGAGAGCTTTCAAAAGCTCAAACTTCTTTTGACTACAACTCCGATTTTGGCATTACCCTTGGAGGGTAAGGACTTCATTGTCTATTGTGATGCCTCCCATATAGGTTTAGGTGTTGTGTTGATGCAGGAGGCCAGAGTGATAGCTTATGTGTCACGACCCATCTAGGGCCGCGACGAGTGCCCGATACTTGTACCGAGCACCCCTTGTCTACCATATTTCCTTTATTACTAAGTGGGCCATATGAACTGCACCATTTTTTTTGTCGACATAACATTGATAGCACAATAATATACATAGGCTAGCAAGCTTTGATAGTACATTATACAGTGACAAGGATCATCGATGCAAAATATCTACCGTACGTATCCGCCACGAGCCTCTAAACATAGTACAAATACACATATACATAGGAAGGGCCGAGTACCTGCCGCGCCCGAATATATACACAAGAGTAGTACCAAAGAACCGAGGCTCGGGGCAACCGGAGCGCGGCGCTAATTAATGCGCCGATGGAGCTCCGGGAACCGGTGTCCGTCTACCGCCGACTGCGCGGCATGAACGAACGGCGTCCACAAGAAGAGACGTCAGTACAAAAAGTGTACCGAGTATGTAAGGCATGGAAATAAACAACGCCAGTATAAACATAGGTATGAATAACCCTATCATAGGATCAGAGGACACTTAATGAGATAAGAAAGTAACCTGTACATAGGAATGCCCTTTCATAGCATGCACGCTTGTCTCGTTCTGGATAACATTTCTTTTCCATAGACATAGAAAATAGAATCTGGGTTGTATCATGTCTTATCATATCAGGTCATAGCATATCGGGTCATAGCATAGCCGGCCATAGCATAGTAGGTCATAGCATAGCTGATCATAGCATAGTAGGTCATAGCATAGCTGATCATAGCATAGTAGGTCATAGCATAGCTGATCATAGCATAGTAAGTCATAGCATAGCTGATCATAGCATAGTAAGTCATAGCATAGCACCGAACAATGTCGGCTCGCCCACATAGCACCGAAATACATCGGCTCGCCCATATATCCCGCGTCCGGGCATCCCGCGTCCGGGATGATAAGCACCACTGACCAGTGGCAATGAAACATAGTTCCCTTCCCAATTCCCATGTATCCCTTCCCACATGTCCCCATGTACATATACATATTTCATATACATATATCATATCATATTATATCATGTCATGTTATGTAGTGTCATAGACATTTCCTCATCTTGCATCATCATTTTCGTTTTAGTCATAAAAACTTTCAAAAACTGCAAAACTTTGATTTAGAGGAGAATAAATATTTTAGAAAACATTTATAAATTTTTAGAAAGGAACACAAGCCTTGGAATCGATGAACTGGTTAAAACAGCTATTATTTAGTAGTCAAAATAATAATCCAAAAGCTTCTCTAATTATAGAACGAAAATAAACCAAACGAACTGAAGAAAGAATTGGGATAGTGGGCCCACCTCGGGCCAACGGAGGTGGCATACACAATTTTTACATACGTTGAGCTTCATGGAGTCATTTACGAAGGTCTAAGGGTCACTCGGTTCCATTTGGGCGTTGGAGATGTTTAAACAATTATTTCAATAAAACACCAAACTTAATTCAATTTTATTGAATGAAAAAGAGGTAATTTCAAGTTCGAATTTCTAGGAATGGGATCATCCCCGAGGCGCGTATTCAAGCCTATTATGTCTAAGACATGCCAAAGAAGGAGGGTGAAGCCTTACATACCTCTTTTCGCTCCTTAGCGCCACTCCAAATTCAAGTCGCAAATCCGCCGATTCTACAAATTGGTCATGTTTACCAAACATGATTAGTGCCTTTAGAATTGAATTCTTAAAATAATACTTTGCTACCGAAATTGGCCATGTAAATACTCCATTCCACCAAGTTCAACTTGGCCAATTTCAATCAACAACAATCCGGGAATTCAACCCGGCCAAACTAACAACACAACATCAACAACCATACTAACAAATTTCCATATTCGATCCAAGTTACATTATAACAACTCAATCCATATACTACCTCCTTCAAAACCTTCCAACTCCAATAAGGACATTATAATTCATATGCCAACAACACCATACTAACAGCATTATCTTTCATACATGCAAGAACATAATATTCAATTTAAATACTTCAATCACAAGTCTCCAACTTCTACAACTTCACAAGATTATTAAGCTTTCATAGGTAATATAAAATCCTCAACACAACAACAACCATAACACAAAAAATAAAATTGATTCATTTTCTTCCATACTACATGCAACTAGCCACACATACCCTACCTCACGGCCACCTTCACAACTACAACCTCTCAAAAATCATCCAACTTCAATATCAACATAACATTTACAACAATAACAACCAAATACTAAATAAAATAATTAGTACATAATTTATACACACACACATATATATATCCATGCACGGCCACACCCTAGTTTCTATTCTTCCATGAATTTCATCCATTTTCTTACACCTTACACATGCAAAATCATCCACAACATGCAAGAAAGAATCAAACCTTACCTTTTCTTCAATTCCTCTTGGTTAGAGATTTCAAATCATACAAATAAGTGTTCTTCTTGCTCCAAAGACCACCCCACCTTGCTAGGGACCCTTGAATTAGTAAGAAATGATTTGTAGAAATTTTTTGTAAATTTTCTTGGAATTTTTCTCTTGGCCGAATGGCCTTTCAATTTCTCCTCCTTGTTCTTTGTTCTTCCACTTCTTGAAATTTCTGAAAATTATGAGACAAGGATGACTTAGTCATCTTTTATTAGTGTAATTTAGACCCCTTCATGGGCTTAGCCCATGCCATGGCGGTTGGGCCTCTTTTTTTCAAAAAAAATAATCCAAGCCCAATTGTATTTCATAACAAGTAATAATTCATAAACCGTTTCCAAAAATTCTGACTTTACCCCTAGACTCTCTTAATAATTTCGCTTCTAAATTCTTCATAAGTCATTCATATACTTAGCAAGATAAAGATATGGCCTTGCTTGTCGTCCTCCCGCATTTGTCTTGAATTACCCGATTGCTCGAAAATGCGGGATATAACATTATGCTTCCCGTTAGTTGAAGGTTCATGAGAAGAATTACCCTACCTATGATTTGGAGTTGTTGGCCGCGGTCTTCGCTTTGAAGATTTGGAGGCATTATTTGTACGGTGTTCATTGTGAGGTTTTCACCGTTGCGTGGACATGTGTTTACCCGGAGAGAGATCTTAATTCCGAGCTGTTGTAGATAGATAGGATTCTTTGAAAGACTATGACAGATATCATCCGGGAAAGCCAATGTGGTGGCTAATGCCTTGAGTCGCAAGGCAGTGAGTATGGGGAGTTTAGCTCGATCGATAATTTTCGAGCATCCGTTGGCCATGGAGGTTCAGACTCTGGCCAACATTTTCTTTCGCCTCGATATTTCAGCCCTTGGCAGAATTTTGCCTTGTATAGAGGCATGGTAGTCTCTATTGGATCGGATCAGGACTCATCAATTTGAGGATGCTCAGTTAAGCAAGATTCGAGATAGAGTTTTGAGGGGTGAGGCCAAGGAGGTCATGATTGATTCTGAGGTCATTTTAAGGATTAGAGGGCGCGTGTGCATCCCTCGTGTTGGTGATTTGATTCAGTTGATCTTGTCTGAGGCTCATAGCTCTCGCTATTCCATTCATATGGGGGCGACTAAGATGTACTGTGACTTGAGACAGCACTATTGGTTGCGTCGGATGTAGAGAGATATAGTGGATTTTGTGGCTAAGTGTGGCAATTGTCAGCAGGTTAAGTATGAGCACCAGCGATCAGTGGGGTGCATCAGAGAATGCCCATTCCCGAATGGAAGTGGGAGAGGATTACCATGGATTTTGTCACGGGTCTTCCAAAGACCCTTGGCAAGTTTGACTCCATTTGGGTGATAGTTGATCGGTTGACTAAGTCCGCTCACTTTGTTCCAGTTCAGGTTTCCTATACCTCGGAGAAGTTAGATTGCATGGGGTTCCTATTTCTGTTGTATTTGATTGGGGCACTATCTTCACTTTTCGTTTCTGGAGGGCTTTTCATGAGGAGTTGGATACCCGATTGGATCTTCGTACAACTTTTCACCCCCAGACCGATGGCTAGTCTGAGCGGACCATTCAAGTGCTCGAGGACATGTTGAGAGCATGTGTTATTGATTTTGGTGATCATTAGGATCAGTACTTGCCCTTGGTAGAGTTTGCATACAATAACAGTTATCATTCGAGTATTCCTATGGCGATTTTTGAAGCTTTATATGGTAGGAGATGTAGATCTCCGGTTGGTTGGTTTGATAGATTCGAAGCTTGGCTTTGGAGCACAGATTTGTTGAGAGAGTCCTTTGAGAGAGTAAGGGTTATTTAGGCCAAGCTTTTGGCAGCTCAGAGTCGGCAAAAGATGTATGCGGATCGGAAGGTCCGGGATTTGAAGTTTGCTATTGGTGACCAGTTTCTATTGAAGGATTCACCCATGAAGGGTGTTATGAGATTTAGTAAGAGGGGCAATTTGAGCCCCAGGTATATTGGCCCGTTTGAGATTGTTGACCGTATCAGTGATGTAGCTTATGAGTTGGCATTGCCGCCAGGCTAGCGGGAGTTCATCCAATTTTTCATATTCGATGCTAAAGAAGTACCGTGCCGACGGTACCTATATTGTTCGTTGGTATTCTATATTGCTTGATGAGAATTTGACTTATGAGGAGGAGCCTGTCGCGATCTTGGGTAGGCGAGGTTCGAAAGTTGAGGTCGAAAAATTGATTACGTGAAGGTGCAATGGAAGCACCGTCATTGAGAGGCTACTTGGGAAGCAGGAGTTCGATATATGCGTAACATCCTCAGTTGTTTACTGATTAAGGTATTTTCTGCTTCTTTCCTTTTATTCGCTCGAGGACGAGCGACGGTTCAATTGGTATCTGATGTAAGTCGTTATAGTCCTTTCGGCACTAACGCCCTTTCCCGAGCATCGATTAGCTCATTTTTAACCCGATGGGACTGTTGGCATGCTTCTCGAGGTGTCTAGACTAGATTCGGATAATTTTTGAAAAATATAGGCTTAAAGTGAAAAGTGGTTGACCCGAAGTTGACTTTTGGGTAAACGAACCTTTTTCGGAATTCCGTCGATTCCGAGAGGTCCGGATGGTCGTTTAGAACTTGTGTGTGTATTTGGTTCGGTTCCCAATACACTCGGATGCATTTTGGGACTTTGGTTTGGAAATTAGAATTGAGCTGTCGGGGTTGACTTGGTCAACGAGACCTCCGTTATGAATTATGAGGCCACGGGCGCGTTCGCAGCGTGTTTTTATGTGGGTCTATGTGTATGGTATCTGAGCAGATAGCCTCGAAAATTAGTCAAAAATCGGATCAAATTGTGAAACTTAGGTAAGTTTTCTGGTTCTGGTGCCCGCTTTGGCGGCACTAGCAGCGCGACAGCGGTACAGCTGGAGCGGTAGCCCTGCCGCTGGAGCGGTCAATGGAGTTTTGCCTTCACCGCTGAAAAGGTCGAGTGACCGCTGAAGCTGCTCCGCTGGGGCGTTCCCCGTACCGCTAAAGCGGGTGACGAGCAGTGTGTATAATTAATGAAGTGTTGAAAGCCTTTAGACCCTCATTTACTCCCATTTTGAAATTAGAGCTTGTGGGGCTGTTCTTGGAGATATTTTGAGAATATTCTTGGAGGTAAATCTTGTTAATTCCTTTACTCTTCCTTTAATCCTAATCATCATACATTTCCGTCTTTCCTTTACTAATCCCTTAGTAATGGAAGTTGGAAGAGGGTTTTGATGAACTTTTGTCTAGACTTATTAATGATGGAATTGATGGTGTTTATGTTAGATTTTGATGAATCTAAGCTTATTAATCATATATCTTCCATTTCTACTGTTGAATTTCGGAAACAAAGAGTTAGGATTTATACCCAAATTGGGGTTTTTACTTCAAATTCGAAATTGGGTAAATCTATGAGTTAATTTAGCAATTAGTGATTGGGTTATGATCACCTAGTGCTTAATTTGATATTTTGCTTCCGAATTTCCCATTTTTACCTTGTGGGCCCATTTCCCCAATTTCTAGGGTTAAAATTGACCTAGATCGGATAGTAGCAATATTAGTGTCATTCTTCATGATTTCTAATCTAGATTTCAATTATACTTAGACTACATTGGTTCTGAGGTTAAGCGGAAAGGCAAGGGAAAGGAGTGAGTTATTGGTGTTACGGTTCGGCCATCTAGGTAGGTTATGGCTTACCCTTGGTACGACTTCATTTAGTAAAGCACATATTTAGATTATATTGTTAGAGATAGCATGTGAACCTTCGGGTATAAAGTTTGGTTGGATATTGCCTTAGGTTGGGCCCTATTGTGTGTTAGGACTAGCCACCCTGTTGTGTTGTGTTTTGATTGTTCTATTGTGTTAGCTTGATCTTAGTGAGTTGTAGCTAGATATTGGATTTTGTTTTATCATCTTGATTGTGATATTGTTGGCATACCCACTGTTGGTATTTGTGATTCGGATATATTGTTGGCATACCCATTGTTGGTATTTGTGATTCGGATATATTGTTGGCGTACCCTTTGTTGGTACTTGTGATATTGAGCATGTTTATTGATGTTGATACATGCATTGCACGCACTCTCATTTCATGATACACTGTTGAGATACTGATGATACTTGATGAAACACTCTGATGAGCTGGGATCGATTTTATTTGAGTGATGTGAGATGGCCGATGTTCGATGTTAGTTTCGAAATCGTTGATTGAGTGAGTGCATGGACTCCGTAGGTCCCCCAAGATGGTTCCAGTGAGAGCCTCCCGTGGGCAAAAATCCGGGGTCCCATCTGTCTGTTGGGCAAAGATCCGGGATGGGTTGCAATTAGACTTCGCGAGTCCTGTTTTGGGTTATGCTACCGAGATGTCGATATTTCCGTCTGGAGTACATGTGTACATTGTATTTGCATGGCATTGAATTGCATTCATACACTATTGCATTGCATTGCTGTTATATCCCGCATTTTAGAGCAATCGGAAAATTCAAGACAATTGCGGGAGGACGTCAGGCAAGGCTATACTTTATTTTGTTAAGTATATGAATGGCTTATGAACAAGTTAGAAGTGAAATATTAAGAAAGGCTAAGGGTGAAAAGGGAAAAATTCGCAATATGACTCATGGAAATATAAGAAGGACGAAGGGCAAATTTGGAAATTGGAGCATAATTTCTTTTCATGAATTATGAGAACTAACTATAATTGATTGGGCTTGGAAATTTTTTTTAAAAAAAAATAATAGGCCCAACCGGCCATGGCTATGCCCAAAGCCCATATGAAATTAAGTTTGCATGTGATTAAATAAGGTGTCCATCCTTAATCTTCTTCATAATTCAAGAAAGTTCAAGAAAGAAAAACTTGAAGGAGAAAGACAAGCACATTTTCATCGATTCGGCCAATTTCATGAGTGGAGGAAAAAGAAGACCAAAAATCTTGCCTCAAAAATTTGTTTCTCATAGTATTCCTACTAATTCAAGGGTCCCCGTTAACGTGGTATAATTGTTAGAGCGAGAAAATCACTAGTTGTTATAAAGTCACAACTCAAGCCAAGTGAAGGATTGAAGGAGAAAGGTAAGAATTTAATTTCTTTTGTATGTTATGGATGTTGTGCATGATGTAGTGTATGAAAAGAAGTGAAATTCATGAAGAACAAAAATAGGGATGTGTGGCCGTGCATGCTATGTACATGTAGGAATTATGTTTGAATTATTCTAGCTAGTGCTTGGTTGTTATTGTTGCGGATGTTATGTGGAAAATGGAAGTTGAATGATTTTGGAGAGTTTGTAGTTGTGAATGTATGAAGAAGCCGTGTGTGTGCATGGTGTATATAGCCGTGTATGTGTGTAGTATGGTGAATGGATAGTGAGCGAATTTTATTTAGTATGTTGGTTGTTGTGTTGTGAAGTTTATATTACAAACGAAAGCCTAATGAGCTTAGTGAAGTATTAGTAGTTGGAAGCTTGTTTTGGAAGATTATGTAAATTGAATGTTATATTCTTGCGTGCATGAAATATAATGATACTAGAATAGTGTTGTTGGAATACGTTATAAGATTGCTATTGTGCTTATCGGAGTCGGAAGGCTTTGAAGAAAATAGTAAATTGATATCACGTATCTTGAATCGAATATGTGAATCGCTAGTGTGGTTGTCGAGTTATGTTGACAGTTTGGCCGGGTTTGAATTCCCGGATTGTTGTTGAGTGAAATTGGCCAAGTTGAGCTTGGTGGAATGGAATATTTACAGGGGAAGTGCTGCCGAAATTTCGGTAGCCAAGTACTATTTTGAGAATTCAATTCTAAAGGCACTAATCATGTTTGGTAAACATGACCAATTTGTAGATTCGTATATGATTTGCGACTTGAATTTGGATGTGTATAAGGAGCGAAAAGAGGTATGTAAGGCTTCACCCCTTCTTTCTATGGCATGTCTTAGACGTACTAAGTTGGATACGAGCCTCGGGACAATTCCTTTCCTAGGAATCCGAGTTTGAAATTAACCACTTCATTCAATGAAATTGAATTAGAAATTGCACAAATTGTTGGAAAAACTTCCTAGACATTTAGAGCTTATACAAATAGTACCCGAGTACTCTAAGATCCTCATAAGGGACGCCATGAATTATAATATACGTAAATTTGGTACGCTTTCGCTCAATTGGCCCGAGTGTGGGCCCCTTTGTTCCGAGAGGATTTTCTTTATTGTTTTATTTGATCTATTGTGAAGTAGAATCTAAAGGAAACTTTTGGGTTATCATCTCGACTATTAAGAGATAGTTGCTTTAACTATTCCATCGATTCCAAGGCTTGTTTTCCTTTCTAAAATTTACAAATGTTTTCTAAAATATTTACTTTTCTCCAAATTAAAGTTGTACCCTTTTTGAAAGTCCTTACAACTAAAATGACGACCATGATTCTAGGGTGGAAGTGATGATCTTAGGCAAGATGAGGACATGTCTATGACACTACATAACATGACATGATATAATATAATATGATATATGTATATGAAATATGAAAAATATGTACATGGGGTGGGGGGTAGGAATACTTGGGAATTGGGAAGGAACTATGTTTCATTGCCTACAAATTCGGGTAAGAAATTGGAGTGGCTTATCATCCCGACGCGGGATGCCGGACGCGGGATATACGGGCGAGCCGATTTAGTAATAGGCTATGTGGGCGAGCCGACGTCGTTCGGTGCTATGCTATGCCATGATATGCTATGATACGCTATGCTATGCCATGATATGCTATGATACGCTATGCTATGCCATGATATATGATACGCTATGCTATGCCATGATATACTATGATACGCTATGCTATGTCATGAAATACTATGACACGCTATGCTATGCCATGATATGCTATGACACGCCATGCTACGATATGATATGATCTCCTATGATATAGTACGGCATGATATTATAAAGACAATGTATGTCATATTACGCTCTCTATTTTCTATGTCTATGATAAGAGATATCTTATAAGATAAGCACGCAGAGTATCCGGACCGCTATATAAGTATGGCCTTCCTATGTACTATATTAGTTATTTTCTTACTTCATTGTATGTCCCCCGAACCTATGATATGGTGATCCTTACTTATGTTCATACTTGCGTTGTTTACCTCCCGAAAAATCCTTACATACTTGGTACACTATTTGTACTAACGTCCCTTCTGAGAAAGGGAGAAGATGTGGATGGCCTTTTAATGTTTTGTTCATATGCCGCGCGATATGTAGAAGCGAGGAAACTCATGAAAATACGGAGACCGGTTCCTAGGAGTTCTATCAACTTGTATTTAGCATGTTTTGAGTGTTGTTGTAATAATGGATGAAAAGCTCCCGTTGCTCCGAAGCCATGGTGGCTGATTTTTGGTAGATACTCTTGTATATGTATTCGGGCACGATAGTACGAAGGTTTAATGACCCTTTCTATGTATATGTATACTATGTTAGAGTTAACTCGAATTGGAAAGAAAACGCATTATTGTCGTATTCTATGCGGGTTACATAGCATATTGTTGAATTGTTTGTATTTGTAGATTGTTCGTTATGAATTGATTATGGATGTTGTCTTTATGTATAACGGGCTAGTAAAGTTTATCAGACTATGTTTATAATTATGCTACTAACGTTAATGTTGCAACGTAAGGTTGGAATAGCTCGGAGGGCCATATGGCCCACTTAGTAATAAAAGGAATATGGGCGTATGATTCTTATTTGTTTCTTGACCTCCGTATGCCTAATGAAGTCAAATTATGGTTTCTATGCCTTTGTACGGCCCGAGTTGCTTAAAAGAATATGTTCGTGACACTACGAACGTCCCTAACTTTTTATAAGGGCTCGGATTTTGAGACGCTTGGTGTAATGTATAACATCCTTGGATAAGTCGATTGACTTCGATACATTCAAAGACTTGTTGAATAGTTTTGGGGATATAAGATAGCTTCAATAATCTAACTTAGGCAATATGACCACTGCATATCCAGGTACATGTATGTATATGATTCGATTACATTTGACTTATACTTGTTGGTTTATCACGCTTATCTACTTTAATGAGTTTCGAATTGTGTGTAGCTATGCTTAGTCGGCATTATTCGATGATGCCGAAACAAGATCGTTGTTTTGTATGCGACCGAGGTCACTTGCCGACGAGACCCTTTATGAATGTATATGTGATCATCAGCGAGTCGGACCGATGTTGTTCGTGACATGGCCAATGTGAGATGCGATAATATGAAAATACGATGCTATTATCTTCGTGTTTCCAAATAGGGTAAGCATTGACCGATTACCTCGCCTTCGTATATGATTTCCGATTCTTAATATGATTATGTCCTATTACTAGTGTTGCTCGGACAAGTTACATAGGCACTTTATGTATTATTACTCCGTGGATTTCTTTGTATTATTACTCCCATGCTTCCTTTATTTTTACACCCGTACTAGATGTTCCCGGCGGGGGTATTATTCGGGACTATATATATATATATATATATATATATATATATATCGCGAGACTTATTATCTATTTTTTTTTTTTGATTGGGTTTGTATATTTTGAAAAGGATATAAAGTACGTATCTGAAAATTTTCATTATGCGGTTGTGAACTAGAGGGTTATGATTACTTACCGAGGGCGGGAAGATAAGGTCGGGTCCGCACACCCTATCAAAAATTGGGGTGTGACAATAAGTGCCCGCACGACTTAGGCAAAATAGGTCGTGACATCATCCTTTTCCTGTTTTCAATCTGTTTGATGCATTATCTTGTTCGTATTTGATTTTAAAGTTGTTTCAAGTTGCTATTTTTTTATTTAGCTTGTATACCAGAAATAGTACTGTTTATGCTAATGTAAGAGCTGTTTGATTAATGTTTTATTAAAACTTTAAGGTTGCTATGTTATAATTATATTATGATGAGGTTAGAAGGACTTTTAAGTGTTAACTAGTAGATTCAAGGTTAAAATGAAGTAAAATGAAGCAGATGTTAGTTTTATTCTTGTTTACTGCTTCAGATGTTAGTTTTAGTTCTTGTTTACTGCTTGTATGTTACTTTCAAAGGGCTAGGGTATTATCCTCTCATTTTGTGGTTGTTCGATTATAGCTCTATGGGTTCTGAGCATCTACAATCTTATTGTGCTTACACTTCATTTTTAAGCTTGTTGATTGGTTTTGTGAGTAAGTTTTGGATCAGTTGCTTTGATTTATAGGTTGAACATTGTTTATCATCTAAAACTGTGTGAAATCTTGAAAAACCATCTTATGTTCTCATATTTACTGTTAGTAATTGGAGTTTCAGTCTAAATGCTATTTTGTAATGATATAAAACTCCCTTTGAAATGTTTAAGTGATTTTCAGATAAAACTAGCCTTAAAATGAACTTAGGTCTCTATTTTTCGGTTAAAAGTGACCTGTTTTGTGTATATCCCTGAGTTTGTCTTGGATCGGCCTTATTTAATCTTGAATGATCCCCTAGAATCCATTTAAGCCTAAAAATGACCTTGAGAGCTCTGAAACTTTTAAACATGGATTGAAATTACTAAACTGAATCTAGAGGATGTCTGAAACTAAGCATGTTGGCAATTCAAGTTTTCATCCCTTCTTTTCTGTATATTTGATTAACTGAATCCTTTTGACCTATGAGTGAACCTTAAACTAGTGTTTGAGAACCTGTGGATCATCTGCAAAACCTGCACTTTGAATATGCTTGATACTTAGACTGTTTTGAGCTAAAATTGACACAAAAATGGTCTTTGATCCTAAAACTAGCTCCTGTGCCCTCTTTATTAGTAGTGAGTAGCTTAAAATGATCTTTTGCATGTGGTTTAGCTTCTTGTCAACTGAAATGAGCTTTTGGTTAGGTGGTTCATCACTTGGTCTTCCTTACTTACTAATTCTCCTTAAACAGTTTAAAAAACTAAGACTATGAGTATATGATTGATGCCTTAGCTTGTTTTCTCTTCTGCATCTCTCAATCCTGAACAGCTTTGTTTTCCTTGTCCCTCCACTTTCAAATACTACCTGCTTTATCATCTAAAAGTGTGCCATGTTCTCCTTGATTTTACTATGCTTGTTTCTGAACTTTGACACTTAATATGCCTTGCATCATCACTTTTATCATTGCTAAAACTACCTGCTTCATCTGTTTCTGTGACTAGTTAAGCTATTCGGTGGCCTTCCTGCCTTATATGTATTGAAAATTGACATTAAGTTGCATTATTATAGAGCTCTTTGCTTGCTTGTTTTGCCTTGGCTGGTAACTGGAACTTGACCTTGAAATTGGGTAGATTTCTGGGGAGGTTTATGGCTTGCATATATGTCATGACCCAACTAGGGGGCCATGAACCCGGAGCTGACTATCGAGCACCACTCATTAGGCTAATCATCATACTCAACCTGAACATATATGATCTCCAAAGCAACACAAATCTATATACACAAGCCCTCACGGCTACAAAATGGTATTCAAAAGTATAACATAGTCATCATGGCACATATACTACCCACACGTACGTATCTACGAGCCTCTACTAGAGTACTAAACATAAAGACGGGACAGGACCCCGTCGTGCCCAAATATATGCACAAAATAACAAATCAACATGGCACCTCCGAAGTAATGGAGTGCTTCTGTAAGCCTGCTGAGTAGCTCCTAGGAATCTGGGCCACCTCCCTGTCTACCTGTGGGCATGAACACAGCATCCAAAAGAAAAAGGACGTCAGTACGAAATATGTACTGAGTATGTAAGGCATGAGTAGTAACATAGGTAAAACGTGAAGGACAACATAAAATAAAAGACCAAATACCTTTTGAGATGTTCGTCATGCTTGCTTTACCTTTTCTTAAGAATCGTGGAATGCACATACATATACATATCATAGAACCATATCTGCTCATACACATTAAACATTATCGTATTCAGCGCACCACATCCGTATTCGACCACGTAAGGCTCGACAATATCCGTATTCGGCCACATAGTGGCTCAATCATCATTGCCATCACAAGGCTCGGTATACATTATCATCGCTATCACTAAATCTCTCTTATCAATATCCGTCTTGAAAATCACAAATTCTAGCTTTTCTTAGAAGTAGGACATTTCAGACATTTTAACTGAATGCTTCTATATTCCCTGGAAAGCACAATCATTTTCGCTATCATGGTCGTCATTACTGTCATGTCTCACTTTTGAAGGAAACGATAACATAAGACAAGGCCAACTATCATGAATGTGACGGAGACTCACACGGTAAGCTCAATCATCCCATGAAATATGTGGAACTTTAGTCCTTGGGTATCATTGGGAGGGGAATTACCATCCTAGTCGTTGTCATGAAGAACATTCCTCAACATTGTCATGGTGGCCTTAAGAATCATGGAACCCTAACATTTTAAGAGTAAGGACAATATGGAAAACAAGCGTGGGGTCACAACATAGGGATTACCATTATAAGGATCACTATTACTTATATCACAAAATTCATGAAAGTTGTGGGTCCCTAGTATTGCTGGGTTTAGGAGCGTTGTGAGTGTCGTATGTAGTTTGACCACTATGGAATCATCGTCATTATCATAGAACATATCTCATCTCTAGCTCATAAGAAAACTCCTAATAATCATGGAATACATAGGAGATACAATACGGGGGTCATGCCTTAGGAAGGAAAGGGACTAGCATCATAAAGTGGGTCTAGCAACAATGAATAACGTCAAAGAATCATATAAGGATCATTAGCTTCATATCAATATCTTATCATGGGCCTTAGGATCTCTAAACTTGGACTCATCGTCATCATTATCATATTCATCATATGTCTCTTAACTTTATCTCAAGAAACGCTCTTTATAACACAGGCTCATAGTTTTCGGAATATAGGAAGATCATGGAAGGTAAAGAAAATCACGTCATAGGATTCATGCCATAGAAAATAAGGGACTAGCCTTATATAGCTTTTCGTTTAGCTACTCTATCACTTGACCGTTCTCCTTTAATGTTCTCGTTTCTACCTTCAAGAGAGTTCGTATTAACATTAGATAATTGATAACTTAAGTATACTTGACTAAAGCTGCAGAAAATTGGGAAGCATTTCCTTTGTTTATACAACTTTCTCCATATCATATATCAACTCCCACACGTCTATAACAACATTCCCAATATCATACTCAACAATCTTCATCAACCATACATTATTCAAGTCTCCCAATTCCATTTCAATTCATCCATAACCATGGTCATAATGCAACCTTACATTAATCCTTATATAATGTTTCTCCCATGTTCTTTATATCATTTATAACATAATTATAATCACAACTTATCAAGAATCATGATTCATACTAAGCTACTGCTAAAAAATATCACTATTCTCATTTGTGTAACCCATTTTCTATCTCCTTTCATAATCCAAGTATTTCAACCTCTCAATATTTTAAACAACATGGAATGATCATAAAACTTACCTTAGATAGTGTGGGAATGAGCTTTGAGCGGAAACACTTCACTCGAGCAAAACCCTGGTTCCACTTCCAATGAGATTTCTTGTCTTGGAGAGTGAGTTTCTTGCACTTTATTCTCTGGGTTTGATGAAGTTGATCATCAATTTCTCTTGAATTCTTATGGAAGAAGTGTAGAGAGTATTCTAGAGGGTTCTTGGGAGAAGGGGAGTGAAAATGAAGTGAAATAAAATGAACTTGGGTCCTCTTTTAATAACTTAAAATCTAATTCGACTCAGTTTCGCGGACCAACATACGGTCCCTATAATTTATATGGACCGTACGTATGGCCGTACCTTTGGTCCAGTGAAGATCCCCATTTTGGGCAGAATATACTCCTAACATACGACGAGATTTTATACGGTCCGTATGTTGGACCGTATAATGTTTTACTTTCCGAAACTCGTTCGGTCGACATCGTTTGATCTCCAATCCTTATGGAACCTTCTTAACACTTGTTTAACACCTCATTAACAATCTAAGGGATTCATAACTCTTCTTTAAGACATCATTAAGCCATCATTAACTTGGTACTTTGCAAATCCTTTCCGACACACCACACATAAATCACCTTTCTTGACGAACTTTCTTCTCTTACCTCGAATGTCTTTGAAATCTCAATTAGAACCATTAAATACTATTTATTACTTATTGAAACATCGTATGCTTTTTGCCCTTCGTTATTCTATTCACTGTGCATCAATGTGAAATTTTTCGAGGTGTAACATTTTTCCCCCCTTTTTGAACATTTGTCCTCGAATGTTAAGTTCTCGAGAATTCTGCAAAAATTTTGCCAGAGTATTCCCTGTAATATGGCACTACCATCCTATCACAGCAACCCAGAATATACCATGCCTCACAGGGCCATAACAACAATATCAACAATGGCCACACACGACCAATAAATTATTTAAAGAAGTATCATATACCTGGGGACAATAGTGTCTCTATCTGTACCCTCCTTGAGAGCAGAAACCATTTGGGTACCTAGCTGCATATCTTCTTTTGTTTTCTAGGTGATCTCTTTCATCTTCACATCCTTTCATAATGCCTTCATCAAGCTTACATTTCTAGCTCTTAATTCACACATGGAGCTATTCGGGAAGGCAATAAGAACTTCTCGTATAATAACGGTTCCATAATTCAAATATCATTACTCAGCACAACTATGGGAAATTATCAATGCACTTGCAAAGCATAGACATATGAAAGTCCGAATTTACCAATTCCAGTTCTGGAGATAAGTTAATTAAGCTCTCTAAATCATCCCGCGTCTATTCTCGGGAAATCTCTTAATAATTTTCATAATTCTTTCAAAGAGAAATTTTCGCACCTCAACAATGCGATACCGAGGATCACTATCGTCAAACTCTCGTATGCTTTCGAATAGTTTATCCTCATTTCAATTAACTCGTGGCGGCTATTCCACTTAACTTCCCGTCTTAGTCCATTATTTTCTTCGAGTACCTTCTTATTCAATCCTTCTTTACTACTTCATCGTTAACCTTCCTTCTACACCTTCCTCCTATCATTCGTATTCCCATTTCATCACCGTTGTAGTATTTAGTACCCAACTCTATTTTCCAAAACAATTTGCCTGATTATTAATATTCTCTCTCTTCTTCATTACCTGAACACTCTTTCTTTAGACAGGACTCTCTTAGACTACAAATTCATCTCGTCGATTGAGGACTCGTTTTATATCCACCTATACCTTTCCCATTCCCTTTCCACCATACAGTTAATTCCTCTAGAATATCTCTCATTTCCTTCGTTGGTTATGCAACCCTGTACTACTAGCTCAATAATCTTGTAACGGTAAACTTCTAAAGTGCTATATCTCATGTCTCGTATTTTTTTCTTTACGCTCATATCTTTATAAAACATATTGACAATATAGTCTATACGATAAGGAAGCTTTCGTTAATAACTAACTTACTCGGTAGCGTACATCATTCTCTTACTTTTTCTAACTGACCTCATCTCTTTTCTAACATTCAAACAACTACTATCTTGGAAGTTCTACTCTCCATACCTTGCTTCTCTAAAACTTGAGTACCATCATCCTTACAACCCTTTTTTTTTTCTAAGTCTCATAGGTAGTACTTTAAAAGGTATCTCATGAAAATTGCAGGTGATGGATCAATACTATCCTTAAGGATGTATAAACATTATTACTACAACATATCATGCTTTTCTAATTATCGTCACTTCATAGCATAAAACCTCTCAGTCCATAGTTGCTTAATAATAAATGTGTTCTTCTTTTAACACGTTATCAAAGGTGCAGATATACCTGTGACAGCATCGGGGAGGGACTCTAGATCCTGTTGCTCAGCTAATGCATACGTACGATGCTGAGGACCACTCGAACTGAGCGCTTTCCCCCTGCCCCTACCATCACCTGCTAGTGTCTGGGAGCCTTGCCCCGGAGGGCGCATGGACGACGAAGAACCAGCTTTGGATCCTGTGGGCTGAACTGCACGCCTACCACCTCAAAAATGGGCACTTTCTCATAATATGGCCTGACTGGTCACAAACATAGCAAACATCCAAACCCAATCGGCACGGTCCCCAATGTAGCTTACCGCACTGGGTACATTGTGGTATAGATGATCTCATCTGGCCTGAATCACTCCTATACCGAGAGCCCGACTCTCTGAAACTCTGATCCGGTCCAGAACGAATAGGGCGGTCGGACCTCTGGCCTGCAAGTCGTGGAGGTGCACTAGTCGTTGAGTAGCCTGTGTGTCTAGAATGATGCTGCCTCTGGCCTGCTCTAGGTTCACTAGTAGGACCCGAGGATCTGGCCCTCTTACTATAATCCCCCTCATACTCACGCTCCTCTTCCCGCTGTTGCCGTTGCTGCTGTTCTTCTAGATTCTGGGCATGGGCCTGGATGCGAGAAATATCCATACCGTCCTGAAGTGAAGCGATCAAACACTTACCCATTAAATGTGGCCCTAATCCACTCACAAACCGGTGTACGCGATCTCCCATGTCAGCTACCATAGGTGGAGTGTACCTAGCCAAGGAATTAAAATGGAGGCTATACTCTCGGACACTCATATTCCCCTGCCTAAGATTCAGGAACCTGTCCGCTCTAGCTCGTCGAACCTCTGGTGGCAAATAGTGTCAGAGGAAAGCATCCACAAACCCTTTCCATACTGTGGGAGGGGCATTAGTTCCTCTAGAAGACATCCAAATCGTATACCAGTGTACTGCAACATCCCGTAATCTATAAGAGGCCAACTCTACCAACTCAACATCCGAAGCATGTATTATCGCAACGTTCTCAACATTTCATCTATAAAAGCTGGGGATCCTCATCCGATTTTGACCCGAAAAACTCCGGAGGATTTAAACTAATAAAATCACGGGCTCTAGCACTCACTCTAACCGTGCCTATTACCGTGACTCGTACCTTGCCGCTCGTTGCCACCGAGCGGCAACTAATCGTGTCAATATTGTAATGGTATATCCTTGTGTCCGAAACAGCCGAGCTTTTCCCGGAGAAAACATAATCGTTAAGGAAAAAGGGAGCACGAAACCGAAGCCCTCCCTCATGTTCTTAGAACGGCGGAGCCGAGTGAGAGAATAAACATGAGATGAAGCCTCGCAGGGGACTCATCCCCTCTATATTCTTATCCGTCATTGCAAATTTTCTACCCACCTTTCAATCGTTTGGGTTTGCTATAGCTTTTCTCTTCACAGGCATCACTAAAAACATAACACATCGTTAAGGAAAAAGGAAATTATCATACCATGGCTCTATCGCACGATCTATCATGAGAAAGAAGGTCAATCATTCCTAGGACGGAACACACCCATAAACAAGACTCTACCGGACACGGCTCGTAGACACACCCTAGGACATTATCGAACTATAGCTCGATACCACTTTTGTCACGAATGAAATGCATTGAACCAGATGGGTCTAAGGGTAAAACGCGACGGGTACCCGACTAACCACCGATCACCACTCATAGGCTAATCACACTCATCCCGCGATCATTTATTATTCTCAACTTCTAATCATATATGATCTCCAAAGCAACACATAATTACCTTTATATACACAAGCCCTTCGGCTATCAAAATAATACTCAACATATACATAGTTATTATGAGACCATACTACCCACACATACGTATTTACGAGCCTCTACTAGAGTACTAAACATAAAGACGGACAGACCCGTCGTGCCCAAATATATGCACAAAATAATAATAACATGGCACTTTCGAAGTAATGAAGTGCATTCGAATTAAAGTTAGGTGCGAGTTATGATGATTGCTTATGATCAAGAAGCTCCTGTTATGAATGTCGTTAACGGAAGTTTTGGTTGGCCACCTATATCTATCTGCCGTGGGCATGAACATAACATCCAAAAGAAAAAGGACGTCAGTACAAAATATGTACTGAGTATGTAAGGCATGAGTAGTAACATAAGTAAAACGTGAAGGACAACATAAAATAAAAGACCAAATACCTTTTGAGATGTTCGTCATGCTTACTTTACCTTTTCTTAAGAATCGTGGAATGCACATACATATACATATCATAGAACCGTATCTACTCATACACATTAAACATTATCCGTATTCGGCCACATAGTGGCTCGACAGTATCCGTATTCGGCCACATAGTGGCTCGACAGTATCCGTATTCGGCCACATAGTGTCTCGACAGTATCCGTATTCGGCCACACGGTGGCTCGACAAGTTCACATACATGTCATCCGTACCCGGCCATAACAAGGCTTGGTATATCTCATTATCATAATTGCCATCACTATAGAAATCTCTTATCAATATCATCTTAAGAGTCTTGGAAATCGCAAATTCTTGCTTTTCTTAGGAGTAGGACATTTCAAACATTTTAACTAAATTCGTAATAAGGGAATTATGCTTCTATATTCCCTGGAAGGCACAATCATTTTCGCTATCATGGTCGTCATTACTGTCATGTCTCACTTTTGAAGGAAACGATAACATAAGACATCGCCAACTATCATGAATGTGTCGGAGACTCACACGGTAAGCTCAATCATCCCATGAGGACTTGTGTAACTTTAGTCCTTGGGTATCACTGGGAGGGGAATTACCATCCTAGTCGTTGTCATGAAGAATATTCCTCAACATTGTCATGGTGGCCTTAAGAATCATGGAAGCCTAACATTTTAAGAGTAAGGACAATATGGAAAAAAAGTGTGGGGTCACAACATAGGAACTGCCATTATAAAGAGCCCTATTATTCATGTCGCAAGATTCATGGAAGTTGTGGGTCCCTAGTGTTGTTGGGTTTGGGAGCGTTGTGAGTGTCATATGTAGTTTGACCACTATGGAATCATCATCATTATCATAGAACATATCTCATCTCAGGTTCATAAAAAAACTCTTAATAATCATGGAATACATAGAAGATACAATAAGGGGGTCATGCCTTAGGAAAAAAAGGGACTAGCATCATAAGGTGGGTCTAGCAACAATGAATAACGTCAAAGAATCATATAAGGATCATTAGCTTCATAACAATATTATATCATGAGCCTTAGGATCTCTATACTCGGACTCATCATCATCATTATCATATTCATCACATGTCTCTTAACTTTATCTCAAGAGAAGCTCTTTATAACATAGGCTCATAGTTTCCGGAATATAGGAAAATCATGGAAGGTAAAGAAAATCACGTTATAGGATTCATGCCTTAGAAAAGTAGGGACTAGCCTTATATACCTTTTTGTTTAGCTACTCTATCACTTGACCGTTCTCCTTCAATGTTCTCGTTTCTACCTTCAAGAGAGTTCGTATTAACATTAGATAATTGATAACTTAAGTATACTTGACTAAAGCTAGAGAAAATTGGGAAGCATTTCCTTTGTTTATACAACTTTCTCCATATCATATATCAACTCCCAAACGTCTATAACAACATTCCCAATATCATACTCAACAATCTTCATCAACCATACATTATTCAAGTCTCCCAATTCCATTTCAATTCATCCATAACCATGGTCATAATGCAACCTTACATTAATCCTTATATAATGTTTCTCCCATGTTCTTCATATCATTTATAACATAATTATAATCACAACTTATCAAGAATCATGATTCATACTAAGCTTCTACTAAAAAATATCACTATTCTCATTTGTGTAACCCATTTTCTATCTCCTTTCATAATCCAAGTATTTCAACCTCTCAATATTTTAAACAACATGGAATGATCATAAAACTTACCTTAGATAGTGTGGGAATGAGCTTTGAGTGGAAACACTTCACTCGAGCAAAACCCTGGTTCCACTTCCAATGAGATTTCTTGTCTTGGATGAACCCTAGTGAGTTTCTTGCACTTGATTCTCTTGGTTTGATGAAGTTGATCATCAATTTCTCTTGAATTCTTATGGAAGAAGTGTAGAGAGTATTCTAGAGGGTTCTTGGGAGAAGGGGAGTGAAAATGAAGTGAAATAAAATGAACTTGGGTCTCTCTTTAATAACTTAAAATCTAATTCGACTCGGCCACTTCGATCAACATACGGTCCGTATAATTTATATGGACCGTACGTATGGCGTACCTTTGGTCCAATGAAGGTCCCCATTCTCGGGTAATATACGGCCTAACATACGCCCGATATTTTATACCGTCCGTATGTTGGACCGTATAATTCCCAAATTTTCCGAAATTCATTCTCGTCGACTCGTTTGATCTCCAATCCTTATGGAACCTTCTTAACACTTGTTTAACACCTCATTAACAATCTAAGGGATGTCATGACTCTTCTTTAAGACATCATTAAGCCATCATTAACTTGGTACTTTGCAAATCCTTTCCGATACACCACGCATAACTCGCCTTTCTTGACGAACTTTCTTCTCTTACCTCGAATGTCTTTGAAATCTCAATTAGAACCATTAAATACTATTTATTACTTATTGAAACATTGTATGATTTGTGCCCTTCGTTAGTCTATTCACTGTGCATCAACGTGAAATTTTTTGAGGTGTAACATTAACCTGAATATAGTGTTTAGAGTTGAGGTTAATCGAATTTTGGAATGTATATCAAGTGCATATGGAGGGTATGCCCTTTAAAGGATTTTGCTCTTCATATTTTAGTAATATACTAGTAAGTATATCATGTATATAGAGTTTTGACACTTAGAAATTTTGATAGGGAATTTAGTGGTATACTGGCAGTATATCGCATATATTAGAGTTCTGATACTTAGGAAAATTTTGAGAAAAATGGAGTAGTATACGTTGGTATATCATGTATACCACCTCTTAACACTTAGAAAATTTTTAAGAAGAGAATGGCTTGGGCTTGTTATTTAGGCCTGTCATCTACTTGTCCATACTTGACTTATTATTACTTCTGTTTTGGGCCTATTTCATATCTAGGCCATTTTAGTTATTTGATGCAGTTGATTGTTATTAAGGGGCCAGGCCCAATAAGTTGTAATTCATTTTTTTGGCTTTGTAATAATAATTATAGTCTTAATTTTTGTACTTAGTTTAATGTATGAGTGTATTCTAATGTTGTGTATATCCGTTTGTATCCTTACCCACCCAAACCCGTTGGTGGGCCCCAATGGGGCCCATTAACTTATCTAGATCGAGTCTACCCAACCTTGGAGCAAAATGGAGCATACGTATTTTGGACCCGAGGCGAACCCGATTGCATAACATATTCCTATTGGGCTTGGTCGGCCCAATTCCTTATCTCTATTACTTATGTATTCAATTTGTGCATTTATTTACTTATTGGAATCCTTAAAAAATTATCCCGTAGTTAAGAGTCGCTAAAAACTTTATTTTCAAAAATATCACAAACTAATTTTGACAAAGAGATAGAACTTGGATAATTTTTTTCTAAAAAAATCAGCATTGTTGTCGTAAATTGGATGAAAATTGATCGATTTTGATAAAATTGGGGACTAATTCGTACACCTGAAAACTTGTGGACTAATACTAATTGCCTGATGGACTGATTTGGACGGAACCGAGACTTTATGGATTGCTTTGAACAGCTTAATAACTTGGACTATTTTGGACTAAAATTGGCTAAAAATATAAAAATTTAAAATATGGCTAACGGATGATTAATAATAGTATGCCTTAAACTATTTTTACACTTAATAAAACTCTTTAAAAACTAAAAAATAAAAACCGGGTGGACTTACATAGTGTTCTACTTAGGTTAAATGCCTTCGGGTTTTAACCTAGGTGTTCTAGTCCGAAACCCAAATGCCCAATTTTGGGTAGAACTCTACCACTTTTATTTCTTGAAAGTATCACATTTTTGCATAAATGACTAACCTTTTTGTTGCGGAAATCTAAAACAAAAGCAGTTTTTATCAAAAATAATTTATATTTACAAGGCATACTATTAGAACCCGTAGGTCAACCCTATTCTACGGATCCTTAATACCGGGGTGCCTAACACCTTCCCCGAGGGATCACCAGAACCCTTGCCCATACTTTAGTTTAGATTGGTTTCTTTTAAAATTTTAAACGTTTTAAATGAACCCTTTCGAACTGGTTTTCCTAATTTCCTAAAAATTATGTGGCGACTCTAAAACAATATCCATTTAGAGCACCATCCACATTAAAGTATATTTTTTCCTTTTTCCCGGTACGATTGACAACCGTACTTCCCCGGGACACTTTCCTTTTCAAATGAGGCAAGTGTAAATAAAATACGAATCGAAAAAAATATGACCCGCTAAAAATAATACCGAAGAAGCTACTTGGGAAGCCGATGAGGACATGAAGAGGAGACACCCTTATTTGTTCCCTGCCACAGGTATGCGTTGAACGTTTCGGTTGTTTCTTCCTGTGAAAGTTTAGAGTGGAGTGTGAATCTCACTATTGTGTTTAAGCTTGAATGATGCATTCATGATATGGTTAATCATATGTTATCTCTGACGATGTTTCACTTTACTAATGGAATTCTTGAAATTTCTGAAAATTGAAAGTTTAGTAAAGAATCACAGGCCATGACTTTCATTCGGGGACGAATGATCCTAAAGGGGGTGGGGAATAATGTAACATTCCATAAATTTGAGTTAGGTGTGATTGTGAAATAATTGGGTTTTAGATGTTTTCTGAGCTATATGGATCCCTTCAGGGATGGGTGCAACTGTTAAATGACCTTTTCGGGGTTAAACGAGGTAAGGAAGTTCGTTAGAAATCCTAAAATTGGTCTAAGTCTGAGATAGTTCTCAGTTATATCAAGTTTTCGAGTATTTCCATTAGGAGTTTGGGAAAATTCAAAACATGAAAGTTGTAAGTCTCTGAAATTCCTTTCCAACCATATAAATTAGGGCTTATAACAAGCTATGTACAGAGAGTTATGATTATTTTACTGAGCGAATATTGATTATCAGAAACGCATGTTGGGCATGCGTCGCCGGCTGTTACATCTCGAAAATTCTGGATTTGTTGCCTTGTGAGAAGACTAATATGAGCTTAAGATGAATAGAAGTCCTTATGAGATTAAGGGAAGTATTAGATAGCTTAAAGTGCGCACCACAAGATTTCAAAATTATATGAATATAGGAGCCTAAGTTCGTTAAAGGAAGTGAAATGAAAGACGTGTTTGGAAAGGTTTTCGCGATAGTTGACTTGATACATATTTAGTAATGTCGTGAGGGGATGCTATAGGGCCTATTATATGGTTAATGAAGTGTTATATAAGTGCCAAGAAGGTTCCTCAAGGATTGGAAGTCAAACGAATCAACGAGAGAAAGTTTCGGAAAATAGTGGGTTATACGACCACTTATACGGTCCGTATAAGGGGTCCGTATAAACCCTTCCAGAGAGGGGTATTTTCATGGTGGGATTATATGGACCGTATAATATTATACGGACCGTATAAGTGGTCCGTATAAATCCATCGGGCAGATTTTATTTTCTTGTATAATTAGATGGCCCTTGTTCTTTTATTTTATTTCCCACATTTCCCCAAGTCTTGAGAGCTGCAAACCCTTTTCCAAGTATATTAAACTCAAACCCAAGAGAAAACAAAGATCTAATAGCACGAATTGAAGTGTTCATGTGTTAGAAGGCTTCCTAGGGTTAGTAGACTTCAAGATTTACTTGGGTATTGAACCTACGGTTTTCTCACAAGTTTATAAATTGCTCCAAAGCCCATTCTTATGAGATAAAAGGTTAGTTTTTATTCTTATTTCATGTTTTCAAGAATGCTTGGTTGTTGAACAACTTGGGTAAAAGAAGAAAGTAGAAAATGAGATCTAAATGTAGCTTTTATGATGTTTTTGAGTAGCAAGCTAACTTGAGTTGTGATTCTTAGTATAATATGGATATAATCTTGTTATAGAAGGTAATAATGATGAAGAGGAAGTGTTGCATGAAAATGTGCAAAGGGTTGGGGTGAAGTTGTTAGTGTAAGGTGAATATAAGGATGAATATTGAAGACTTAATGGAATGTGATTACTTGATTATGATATTGTGGTTGTTTGGGAGTTGTTTTGTAATATGGTGGAAGTTGATGAAATAGGGGAAATGCTGCCCAACTTTCGTTAGCCCATGAATTATTCTAGTTTGAAATTAAGAGTATCATTAAGGCTTAACCATGGTATGAATCCTTCTAAATGTAGATCCTCCAAGCTTTAACGGAGAACGTTAAGTAGTTAAGAAGACGACGAGGTATGTAACGCTAACCCTTCTTTCATTAAGGCATGATTCCATTGCTATATACCTTCAAATGAGTTCCATAATGCCTCCAAAATGACTCCATCCCTAGAACTACTAAAGCTCATGATTCTCGATATTTTCACGATGCTATTACCTCCTTTATATGATAGTTGATCCTCTAAGGGAAGGTGTAATGAAAACGAAGATGATGATGATGTTGATGATACTTATGGACACCTATGTATACATATATATCTATGTATGGCCATTAGGTAACACCGAGCTCATATGGCTGGGTATGATATCTATCGCGCGCGTACCACTACAGTTGGGTACGAATAACACTGAGCCTTGGTAGGGCTAGTTATGTATAACACTAAGCCTTATCATGGCTGGGTATGTGAGACACCGAACCTTTATGGTCGGGTATGGTACTAATATATAAGTAAGCATTAGAAATGGAGGGTTCCTATTAGGAAAAAGGTAAGAAAATATGATGATCGCCACTAGAGGTACAAATGGCTCTATTATCTCATGACTCTCCTATCTTATGCTATTTCTTATGCTTCTATTATGATGTTGATTAAGCTTTACATACTCAGTACATTATTCGTACTAACGACGTCCTTTTGTTTGTGAACGTTGCATCATGACCGCAGGTCGACAAAGAGACAGACTTAATCCATAAATTACTTGTTTAGGGACTGCATGGCGGAGCTCCATTTGATCCGGAGCTGCAGTTGTTGATATTATTATTTTGTGTACATACATATGGGCATGACAGGGCCCTGTCCCGTCTATATTATGTTACATACTCTCTTTAGAGGCTCGTAGGCAGGGGTGTAACGTTAGATGTCTTTTAGCCTTGTCGGCTCCTATTTTATATATTGTTTTGTTAGCCTCGTCGGCTTGTGTATATGGATATGGGCATAATTGTTGATGATGATATAAATGTATCGTTGCTCAATGAGATTAGTATTATTGATATATAGAAATCATGAGTAGGCCGTGAGGCTCATCTAGATGTGATTACGAATGTATGATAAGAGGTGCCCGGGTGGGTTAGCACCAGGTGCCTGTCATGGCCCTCCGGTTGAGTCGTGACAAAAGTGATATCAGAGCAGTTCTTTCCTAGGGTGTGTCTACGAGCCATGTCCAGTAGAGTCTTGTTTATAGGTGTGTTGCGCGCCATACTTATAAACAGGAGGCTGCGGGCATTTTTGGAACGAATGACCTTCTTTCTTCATAGATCGTGCGATAGAGCCATGATATAAGGATTTCTTTCCTTAACCGTGTATTATGTATTTCTAAATGCCGTAAAGAGGAAAGGCTACACGCAGCCAAAAGGGCAAGACGGCGATGGAAAAGCGGTCGAAAGAACCGCCACCGCTATAGGGGGACGAATCCCAAAATGAGGTTCCGTCTCCAGATCCTCCAACTCATTACCCGCTTCGTAGAAGCATGAGGAGCCTCGCCCCTTCCTCCTCCACTAGATACTACGTGCTAGGATGTGAAAGAGGCCATTCATTTGCTCACCAGCTTGGTGCACGCTCAAGCCCGGCGGCAAGGCACGGGCCGGGTGATAGAGTTCGTTAGTGCAAAGGCCCATGATTTTATTTGTTTGAACCCTCTCAAATTCTTCGGGTCAAAGCCGGATGAGGACCCTCAGAACTTTATTGATGGGATGTTGAGGACACTTCCGTTAATGCATGCTTCAGACATTGAATCGGTAGAGTTAGCATCCTCTAAATTGCGGGATGTTGCGGTTCATTGGTACATGATTTGGATGGCGTTAAGGGGATTTAATGCACCTCCACCGGTATAGCAAGAATTTGTGGATGCCTTCTTCTGACATTACTTGCCTCCAGAGGTTCGGCGGGCTAGAGCCGATAAGTTCGTGAATTATAGGCAAGGAAGCATGAGTACCTTAGAGTATAGTCTCCGCTTAAATTCTTTGGCTAGGTATGCTCCGGCCACGGTAGTGGATATGGGTGACCGAGTGCACCGATTTGTGAGAGGCCTAGGGCCACATTTGATGGATAAGTGCTTGACTGCATCCCTTCAGGACAACATAGATATTTCTCGCGTTCAAGCCCATGCTCAAAATTAGGAGAAAAGCCAACAGCCACAAAGAGGTGAGCGTGAGCTCGATAGAGGTTAGAACAAGAGGGCTAGATCTTTGGGTCCGACTAGTGAGTTTAGAGGAGGGCAAAGACAGCAGTTTTCTAGGCATTCAGGCCATTCTAGGACTAGCGCACCTCCACAGTTTACGGGCCAGAGATTTGATAGATCTACTCACTCCGGGCTGAGTCACAGTTTTAGAGCCTCAGGTTCTTATTATAGAGATGACTCGGGTCTGGGAAGGCCACCCATGCCACGATGTTCTCAATGCGGGAAGCTACATTGGGGCCAGTGTCCACTAGGTTCAGATGTTTGCTATGTATGCGGCCTGCCAGGACATACCATGCCTGATTGCCCCTCGATTGGTGGTAGGGGTAGGGTCCAGCCTTCAGGGTCGGTAGCCGAGTCTTCATCATCTACACACCCTCCGAGGCAAGGCTTTCATACATCAGTTAGTCGTGGCAGAGGTAGAGGAGTAGCTCTTAGTTCTAGTGGTCCCCAGCACGGTATATATGCTTCGGCTGGACGGCAGGATCTTGAGTCCTCCCCTAATGTTATTATAGGTATATTATCGGTATTTTCTCTTGATGTATATGCATTGAAAGATCCAGGATTCACATTATCATATGTTACTCCATATATTGCGGGTCGATTGGGGGTCAAACGAGAGTCAATCAAACCTTTCGAGGTATCGATACCCGTTGGTGCAGTAATAGCTATCCGAGTATACAAAAATTGTGTAGTTGTGATTTGTGATCACCGTACTATGGTTGATTTACATGAGTTGAAAATGGTGGACTTTGATGCTATCATGGGCATTGATTGGTTGGCTTCCTGCTATGCCAATGTTGATTGTAGAATGAAGATAGTTCGCTTTCAGTTTTCGGGAGAGCCAGTTTTAGAGTGGAAGGGAAACACAGCGTCTCCGAGAGGTAGGTTTATTTCCTATCTCAAGGAAAAGAAGATGATTGCTAAAGGTTGTATTTACCATTTAATCCGGGTTCAAAATATTGAAGCCGAATCGCCAACTCTTTAGTCTGTCCCCATAGTGAATGAGTTTTCGGATGTATTCCCGGAGGAGCTACCAGGCCTTGCCCCGGAGCGGGAGATTGATTTCGCTATTGATGTGCTACCGGAAACTAAACCCATATCTATTCCTACCTATAGAATGGCTCCCGCAGAGTTGAGAGAGTTGAAGGAGCAATTGAAGGACTTGCTCGAGAAAGGCTTCGTCAGGCCTAGTTCCTCCCCGTGGGGAGCACCCGTGCTATTTGTAAGAAAGAAAGACGGCTCCTTATGCATGTGTATTGACTACAGACAACTGAATAAGGTGACAATCAAGAATAAGTATCCACTCCCAAGGATTGATGATTTATTCGATCAATTGCAGGGTGCCAAGTGGTTCTCAAAAATAAATTTGAGATCTGGGTATCATCAGGTGAGAGTTAAAGAGAAAGATATTCCTAAGACGACCTTCAGAAAAAGATATGGCCATTTCAAATTTCGGGTAATGTCATTTGGGCTAACTAATGCACTGGCAGTATTCATGGATCTGATGAACAATGTGTTCAGACCTTTCCTAGATTTATTCGTGATTGTGTTCATTGACGATATCCTGGTATATTCTCGATCCGAGGTAGAACATGCGGATCATTTGCGTACTATCCTTAAGATGCTCCAGACTCGAGAGTTATTTGCGAAATTTTCAAAGTGTGAGTTCTGATTGAACTCAGTGACCTTTCCGGGGCATATTATTTCCGCTGACGGTATTCTGGTAGATACCCAGAAGATTGAGGCCGTGAAGACTTGGGCCAAGGTCTGCAACACCTACGGAGGTTCGTAGTTTTCTGGGCTTAACAGGTTATTACAGGAGGTTCGTAGAAGGCTTCTCTTCTATTTCTGTACCACTCACGAAGTTAACCCAGGAATTAGTTAAATTTCAATGGACGTATGCCTGTGAACATAGCTTTCAAGAGTTAAAGAATAGATTAACTTCTGCCCCAGTCCTGACACTTCCAGAGGGATCAGAAGGCTATGTTTCCTATTGTGTTATTTCAGGCGTTGGGTTAGGCAGTGTGTTAATGCAACATGGTAAAGTGATTATGTATGCTTCAAGACAATTGCGGAAACATGAGAAAAATTACCCAATCCATGATTTTGAGTTAGCTGCAGTGATTCATGCATTGAAGATGTGGAGACATTATTTGTATGGCGTTCGTGTGGATATCTATACGGATCACAAGAGCCTTCGGTATATTTTCAAGCAGAGAGAATTGAATTGACGGTAACGGCGATGGTTGGAATTGTTGAAAGATTATGATGTTAACATCCTATATCATCCCGAGAAGGTGAACGTTGTGGCTGATGGATGCTCTTAGCCGTAGATATATGGGAACTTTATGTGATGTTACGCCAGAGAAAAGAGAGTTAGCTCGTGAGCTTCAGCAGTTATCTAGCCAAGGAGTCCGGGTAATGGACTCGGGTGATATGGGAGCTATCATTCAGAATTCCGCGGTCTCGTCATTAGTGGTTGAAGTGAAAGAGCGCCAGTACGAAGATCCCATGCTAGTTCATTAAGGTAAATACACTTCCTCGGAAGAAGAAGTCATCATTTGAGATTTGAGATGGAGTTCTCCGATGTCGAGGCAGTTGTGTGTTCCTGATGTTGCAGGATTACGCCACCAAATATTGAGAGAAGCCCATTGTTCCTGTTATTTTGTTCATCCCGGAGCAACAAAAATGTACCACGACCTTAAATTTGTCTATTGGTGGAATGGAATGAAGAAAGATATAGCGAAATTTGTAACTCAATGTCCTAACTGTCAGCAAGTGAAAATTGAGCACCAAAACCCCAGCGGATTGTTACAAGCTATAGAAATTCCGACTTGGAAATGGGAAGTAATTAACATGGACTTCGTTGCGAGTTTACTTCCGTTCTCGACGTAAGATGATTACATGGGTAAGATTATGAATAGACTACTAATTCAGCTCATTTCTTCTTGGAATTCGAACTACATATGCAAAATGGGAAGATTATGCAAAAGCTTAATGTTAAAGAGATAGTGCGACTTCACCGTGCTCCCGCATCATTATCTCCGATAGAGAGGACTCGGTTTACGGCAATTTCTAGAAAACTTTCCAAGAAGGTTTGGGGACTCGAGGTGAGTCTTGTCCCGCATTTCGCACGTACCGATGGGCAAGCTAAACGTACCATCCGGACTTGACGATATGCTACGGGCATGTGTATTTGATTTTGGAGGTAGTTCGTATGATCACTTACCGCTTATCAAATTTGCTTATAACAACAGTTATCATTCTAACATCCAAATGGCCCCATACGAGGCTTTGTATGGGAGCAAGTGCAGATCGCCAATTAGGTGGTTTGAAGTAGGGGAGACTAAATTGATAGGACTAGACTTGGTCCAGCAAGCTATAGAAAAGGTCAAGCTTATACAGGATAGATTATTAACAGCTCAGAGTCATCAGAAATCCTATGCAGATAGTCGTCGAAGGGACTTAGAGTTTCAAGTGAAGGATTGGGTATTCTTGAAGGCGGTCGTAATGAGAGCGTGCGAGATTTGGCAAAAAGGGCAAGCTTAGTCCTCGGTACATTGGACCTTATGAGATTGTACGCAAGGTAGGCCAAGTGGCTTATGAATTAGGCCTACCTACGGGGTTTTCCATGTATCGATGCTTTGTAAGTACATTGGAGATCCGCCCAGAGAGGTATCTTGGTAGATGATGTCCAAGTCAATCGAGCAATTATCTAATGACGAAGTTCCCATTGCCATTCTAGATAGGCAAGTACGGAGTACTTAAAACCAAAGACGTAGCTTAGCTTAAAAGTTTTACGGAGAAATAATAATAGAGAGGAAATGACTTGGGAAGCGAGAAGAAGACATTAAGCTCGTGTACCCGCATTTATTTCACGGAGACTCGGGCGAGAGATGCCATTGTCCTCGTGTATGTAGTATTTTCCTGATGCTTTTTCGGTCGTGTGTGGCCATGGTTATTGATGTTGTTGTTGTAGCCTTGAGGCGATGTATTTTGGGTTGCTGTGATAGGATGGTAGTGCCATATTATAGGGGAAACTCTGGCGAAATTTTTATAGAATCCCCGAGAACCTGACATTCGAGGACAAATGTTCCTAAGGGGGGAAGAATGTTACATCTCGAAAATTCTGAATTTGTTGCCTTGTGAGTAGACTAATGTGAGCTTAATATGAACACGAAGTCCTTACGAGATTAAGGGAAGTATTAGATAGCATGAAGTGTGCACCATAAGATTTCAAAATTATATGAATATATGAGCCTAAGTTTGTTGAAGGAAGTGAAATGCAAGACGTGATTGGAAAGGTTTTCGCGATAGTTGACTTGATACATATTTAGTAATGTCGTGAGGGGATTCTATAGGGCCTATTATATGGTTAATGAAGTGTTATATAAGTGCCCGAAGGTTCATCAAGACTAAGTCAAACGAATCAACGAGAGAAAGTTTCGAAAAACAGTGGGTTATACGACCACTTATACGGTCCGTATAAGGGGTTCGTATAAACCCTTCCAGAGAGGGGCATTTTCATGGTGGGATTATACGGACCGTATAATATTATACGGACCGTATAAGTGGTCCGTATAAATCCATCGGGCAGATTTTATGTTCTTGTATAAATAGATGGCCCTTGTTCTTTTATTTTATTTCCCACATTTCCCCAAGTCTTGAGAGCTCCAAACCCTTTTCCAAGTATATTACACTCAAACCCAAGAGAAAACAAAGATCTAATAGCACGAATTGAAGTGTTCATGTGTTAGAAGGCTTCCTAGGGTTAGTAGACTTCAAGATTTACTTGGGTATTGAAGCTAGGGTTTTCTCACAAGTTGATAACTTGCTCCAAAGCCCATTCTTATGAGATAAAAGGTTTGTTTTCATGCTTATTTCATGTTATCAAGAATGCTTGGTTGTTGAACAACTAGGGTAAAAGAAGAAAGTAGAAAATGAGATCTAAATGTGGCTTTTATGATGTTTTTGAAGTGCTTGACTAACTTGAATTGTGATTCTTAGTATAATATGGATATTGTTACACCTCGGAAAATTTTTTGTTGATGCACAGTGAGTAGGCTAATGAGAAATATGAAGTATACGATGTTTCAACGAGTAAGAAATAGCATTTGATGATTCTAAATAAGATTTGAAAGACATTCGATGTTGGATGAGAAAGTTGCCAAGAGGAGGCCAAGTATACGATAAGTATCGGAATGGTTCTATGAGTAGTAAGTGGATGACAACTTAATGATGTGTTGGGGAAGAGTTATGACGCCCCTTAGATTGTTAATGAAGTAATAAACAAGTGTTAAGAAGGTTCCATAAGGATTGGAGATCAAACGAGATGACGGGATCGAACTTGGTGTGGCAGTGAGTTTCACGGCCGTTCACGGCTAGCACCGGCGGTGTGTTCCACGGGGTGGATGGGTTCGTGGAACTACCGAGAATCCAACCGACCGGTCGTGAACCACGACCGTTTCACGGACTACTGTGGGTTCCCCGGACCGTGGAACGGTCAGGTGGAACACCCGATTTGAAATGTTTCAAGTCTTTTAAATGAGTTTCAACTTCATTATTTCATTCCCAACATCTCTCTACTTCTCTAAAGTCTCTAGGGCTTTATGTGTATTTCATGAACAAGAATCCAAAGGAAATTAAAGGTTGTTATCATCAAAACAAGGGAATCAAAGTGAGAGAACCCATTAAAGTTCATCAAGGACAAGGAATTCAAGTGAAGGAAAAATCTAGGGTTTGGCTCAAGTGAGGTATATGCAACCAAGGTTCAATCCTACACCACCTAAGGTAAGTTTTATGATGTTTCCATGTTGTTTAAAGTATTTGGAAGATGAAACACTTGGATTACAAAAGAATATAAGTAATGGGTCATGAATGTGTGAATAGTAGCACTTTTGAGTAAACGTTTGGAACGAGTTATGATTCTTGATGCTTTATGAATATAATCATGTTATAAATGATATTGAGAGTATGGAAATCGACATTGTATGTGAATGAACGTGTTGTCAAGTTATGACTATGAATATGAAAAATTGAAGTGAATTGTGAAGTAAGAGTAATGTAGATGACTAAAGGCTATTGTGATGATATTATGGACGTTATTATTGATGTTTGGGAATTGATATGTAATACGAGGAAAGTCATATAAATATAGGAGATGCTGTCCGATTTCCTCTAGAATTCGTTATGAATGCTAAATGCTATCCATCATCTAATATGAGTATGCACTTCAATGAAGGTAGAACGTGAACTTTGAAGAAGAACGTACAAGTGATAGAATAGTTGCACGAAAGGTATGTAAGACTAACCCTTCTTTCATAAGGCATGGTTCTTTGGCCAAATGTTCATCTTCTTATGAGTTCATGATAATCTCTAGTGATCCTAGCTCGGGAAGCTATTAAATTAATGATGCTAAATGATACGATTGTACCAAGTTCCTTATACGACGAGTAATATAAGGATAGAATGTAATGAATGACGATAGTAAGAAGGCTAAAAGATAGATGTGAGCTAGTATGTGTGTGTGCCCATGAGAGGCTATTGTGAACCCCTAGCTTATATGGCCGGGTAGAATATGATAAATATGTATATGTATACATGTATGTGCGCCCATGAGAGGCTATTGTGAACCCCGAGCTTATAGGGCAGGGTAGAGTATAATGAATATGTATATCTATATATAACGACACGCGCGCACCTTTGCGGTTGGGTACAACAACCCCCGAGCCTTGGTAGGGCCGGGCAGGCCTTGGTAGGGCAGTGCACGTGAAACACCGAACTTCTTGGTCGGGCACGCAATATAATAAGCTATATGTATGACATCTATATGAGTACGAATAAGCTATATGTATGACATCGATATGAGTACGAATAAGTTAAGTATATGACATCTATATGAGTACGACTATGCTATGTATATGACATCAATTAAAGTACGAATATGTTGAGACCATGTAAGTGCCAAGTAAGGGCTATGCATATGCAATGGATATGATATGAGTATGAATATGAAAGGAGATGTGAATATGAGTACGAAAATAGATACAAAAGTTAAATGAGCAAGGACATGAATGTATGTACGCGAGTTCGAAATAGAAATGGAATGTCCCCATGGAAAGCGGGTAAGTGCTATGATGATGATGCCATTATCTCCCAGCTTATGTTATTTCAT
The DNA here is from genome assembly GCF_029784015.1 of Lycium ferocissimum. Classification (NCBI taxonomy): domain Eukaryota; kingdom Viridiplantae; phylum Streptophyta; class Magnoliopsida; order Solanales; family Solanaceae; genus Lycium; species Lycium ferocissimum. The sequence goes on along the minus strand of NW_026727893.1, from coordinate 110,039 downwards.
ATGTTATCCGTTATGTTTTATATCGATATTGATCATGCTTTACATACTCGGACATTCTTCGTCGATGTCCTTTTTTGTTTGTGGATCGCCGCGTCATGCCCGCAAGTGGCCGGGGAGACAGATTTGATCCATTGCTGTATTATCCCGGACTACATAGCGGAGCTCCATTTCATTCGAACTACGCCTTTTGGTATAAGATTCTTATTGTATATATTCATGGGCACGTGGAAAAGTCCTGTCCGCCCATATATTGTGATATGATGTACCTTCTTAGAGGCTCGTAGACATTGTGTATATGGTTAGAAATGTTCGGCCTTGTCGGCCTATATTTGGGATGTTATTTTTGATCGCCTTGTGGTGGCATGTACATTTATATGGGCATGATGTTATTGATGATATAGATACGTTGTTGCCGATGAGATTAGAATGATGAACGAAAAGTATGATATAATTATGTGGCTCACCTAGAATGTGATGTATAAATATGTTAAGGGGTGCCCGGGTCGGCTAGCACCGGGTGCTCGTCGCGGCCCTCAGATTGGGTCGTGAAGAGGATATAATCTTGTTATAGAAGGTAATAATGATGATGAGGAAGTGTTGTATGAAAATGTGCAAAGGGTTGGTGTAAAGTTGTTAGTGTAAGTTGAATATGAGGATGAATATTGAAGACTTAATGGAATGTGATTACTTGATTATGATATTGTGGATGTTATTGTGGTTGTTTGGGAGTTGTTTTGTAATATGGTGAGGATTGATGACAATGGAAATGCTGACTTTCGTTCGCCCATGAATTATTCTAGTTTGAAATTAAGAGTATTATTAAGGCTTAATCATGGTATGAATCCTTCTAAATATAGATCCTTCAAGCTTCGACGGGGAACGTTAAGTAGTTAAAGAAGACATTTTACTTGGTGTATGTAAGGCTAACCCTTCTTTCATTAAGGCATGATTCCATTACTATATACCTTCAAATGAGTTCCATAATGCCTCCAAAATGACTCCATCCCTAGAACTACTAAAGCTCATGATTCTCGATATTTTCATGATGCTATTACCTCTTTTATATGATAGTTGATCCTCTAAGGGAAGATGCAATGAAAACGATGACGATGATGATGTTGATGACACTTATGGACACCTATGTATACATGTATATCTATGTATGGCCATTATGTAACACCGAGCTTATATGGCGGGGTATGATATCTATCGCGCGCACACTACTAGAGTAAGGTACGAATAACACTGAGCCTTGGTAAGGCCAGGTATGTATAACACCGAGCCTTGTCGTGGCCTGGTATGTGAGACACCGAACCTTTATAGTCTGGTATGGTACTAATATATAAGTAAGCATTAGAAATGTAGGGTTCCTATTAGGAAAAGGGTAAGAAAACATGATGATCGCCACTAGAGGTACAAATGGCTCTATTATCTCATGACTCTCTCTTATGTTATTTCTTATGCTTCAATTATGATGTTAATCATGCTTTACATACTCAGTACATTATTCGTACTGACGTCCTTTTGTTTGTGGACGTTGTGTCATGCCCGCAGGTGGACAAGGAGACAGACTTAATCCATAGATTACTTGTTCAGGGACTGCATATGGGAGCTCCATTTGATCCGGAGCTGTAGCTGTTGGTATTATTCTTTTGTGTACATACATATGGGCATGGCAGGGTCCTGTCCCGTCTATATGATGTTACATACTCTCTTCAGACGCTCGTAAACAGGGGTGTAAAGTTAGATGTCTTTTAGCCTTGTCGGCTCCTACTTTATATATTGTTATGTTAGCCTCGTTGGCTTGTGTATATGGATATGGGTATAATTTTTTATGATGATATAAATGTGTCGTTTCCCAATGAGATTAGTATTATTGATGTATAGAAATCATGAGTAGGTCATGCGGCTCACCTAGATGTGATTATGAATGTGCGACAAGAGGTGCCCGGGTGGGTTAGCACCGGGTGCCCATCATGGCCCTCCGGTTGGGTCATGACAATGTAGTATTAGAGCAGTTCTATCCTAGGGTGTGTCTACGCGCCATGTCCAGTAGAGTCTTGTTTATAGGTGTATTGCGCGCCACACTTATAAACAGAAGGTTGCGGTCATTCTACGAATGAATGACCTTCTTTCTTTATAGATCGTGCGATAGAGCCATGATATAAGGATTTCTCTTTCCTTAACCGTGTATTATGTATTTCAGAAATGCCTATAAAGACGAAAGCTACGGCGGCCCAAAAGGGCAAGACAGAGATGGAAAAGCGGGCTGAAAGAATACCGCCACCAGTTATAGAGGGGGATGAATCCCAGAATGAGGTTCCGTCTAGATCCTCCAACTCATTACCCGCTTCAGAGGAGCATGAGGGAGCCTCAGCCCCGGCTCCTCCACTAGATGCTTCAGGCTAGGATGTGAAAGAGGCCATTCATTTGCTCACTCAGTTAGTTGCCGCTCAGGCCCAGCGGCAAGGTACGGGTCAAGGTGATAGGGCTATTAGTGCAAGGGCCCATGATTTTATTTGTTTGAACCCTTCGGAATTCTTCAAGTCAAAGCAGGATGAGGACCCTCAGAACTTTATTAATAGGATGTTGAGGACACTTCGGTTAATGCATGCTTCAGACATTGAATCGGTAGAGTTAGCGTCTAATAAATTGCGGGATGTTGCGGTTCATTGGTACACTGTTTGGATGGCTTTAAGGGGAGTTAATGCACCTCCCCCGGTATGGCAAGAATTTGTGGATGCCTTCCTCCGATATTACTTGCCTCCAGAGGTTCGGCGGGCTAGAGCTGATATGTTCTTGAGTCATAGGCAAGGAAGCATGAGTGCCTTAGAGTATAGTCTCCGCTTCAATTCTTTGGCTAGGTAAGCTCTGGCCATGGTAGCGGATATGGGTGACTGAGTGCCGCGATTTGTGAGAGGCCTAGGGCCACATTTGATGGATAAGTGCTTGACTGCGTCCCTTTAGGACAATATGGATATTTTTCGCATTCAAGACCATGCCCAGAATTTGGAGGAAAGCCAACAACCGCAAAGAGGTGAGCGTAAGCTCGACAGAGTTTATAACAACAGGGCTAGATCTTCGGGTTTGACTAGTGAGTTTAAAGGAGGGCAAAGACAACAGTTTTCTAGGCATTTGGGCCATTCTATGGCTAGTGCACCTCCATGATTTACGGGCTAGAGATTTGATAGATCTACTCACTTCGGGCTGAGTCAGAGTTTTAGAGCTTCAAGTTCTCATTACAGAGGCGACTCGGGTCAGGCAAGGCCACCCATACCACGATGTTCTCAATGCGGGAAGCTACATTGGGGCCAGTGTCCACTAGATTCAGATGTTTGCTATTCATGCGGCCTGCCAGGCCATATCATGTGTGATTGCCCTTCGATTGGTAGTAGGGGTAGGTCCAGCCTTCAGGGTCGGCAGCCGGGTCTTCATCATCTATACGCCCTCCGGGGCAAGGCTTTCAGACATCAGTTAGTCACGGTAGAGATAGAGGATGAGCTCCTAGTTCTAGTGGTCCCCAGCACCGTATTTATGCTTTGGCTGAACGGCAGGATCTTGAGTCCTGCCCTAATGTTGTTATAGGTATATTATCAGTATTTTCTCTTGATGTATATACATTAATAGATCCAGGCTCTACATTGTCATATGTTACTCCATATATTGCGGGTCTATTTGGGGTCAAACCGGAGTCAATCAAACCTTTCGAGGAATCGACACCCGTTGGTGAACCGGTAATAGCTAGTTGAGTATATAAAAATTATGTAGTTGTGATTTATGATCACCGTACTATGGTTGATTGACATGAGTAGAAAATGGTGGACTTTGATGTTATTATGGGCATGGATTGGTTGGCTTCCTGCTATGCCAATGTTGATTGTAGAACGAATATGGTTCGCTTTCAGTTTCCAGGAGAACCAGTTTTAGAATGGAAGGGAAATACAGCGTCTCCGAGAGGTAGGTTTATTTCCTATCTCAAGGCAAGGAAAATGATTTCTAAAGGTTGTATTTACCATTTATTCTGGGTTCAAGCTATAGAACCTGAATCGCCAACTCTTCAGTTTGTCCCTGTAGTGAATGAGTTTCCGGATGTATTCCCGAAGGAGCTACCAGGCCTTCCCCCAGAGCGGGAGATTAATTTCGCTATTGATGTGCTACCGGACACTAAACCCATATCTATTCCTCCCTATAGAATGGCTCCCGCAGAGTTGAGAGAGTTGAAGGAGCAATTAAAGGGCTTCTTTGGAGAAAGGCTTCGTCAGGCCTAGTTCCTCCCCGTGGGGAGCACCCGTGCTATTTGCAAGAAAGATAGACGGCTCCTTATGGATGTGTATTGACTACAGACAACTGAATAAAGCGACAATCAAGAATAAGCATCCACTCCCAAGGACTGATGATTTGTTCGATCATTGCAGGGTGCCAAGTGGTTCTCAAAAATAGATTTGAGATTCGGGTATCATCAGGTGAGAGTTAAAGAGAAAGATATTCCCAAAACGACCTTCAGAACAAAATATGGCCATTTCGAATTTCGGGTAATGTCATTTGGGCTAACTAATGCATCGGCAGTATTCATGGATCTGATGAACAATGTGTTCAGACCTTTTCTAGATTTATTCATGATTATGTTCATTGACGATATCCTGGTATATTCTCGATCCGAAGTAGAACCTGCGGATCATTTGCGTACTGTCCTTAAGATTCTCCAGACTCGAGAGTTATTTGCGAAGTTTTCAAAGTGTGAGTTCTGATTGAACTCAGTGACCTTTCTGGGGCATATTATTTCCGCTGATGGAGTTTGGGTAGATACCTACAAGATTGAGGTTGTGAAGACTTAGCCAAGGCCTACAACACTTATGGAGGTTCGTAGTTTTCTGGGCTTAGCAGGTTATTACAGGAGGTTCGTAGAAGGCTTCTCTACACCACTCACGAAGTTAACCAAGGAATTAGTCAAATTTCAATGGACGGATGCTTGTGAACGTAGCTTTCAATAGTTAAAGAATAGATTAACTTCTTCCCCAGTCCTGACACTTTCAGAGGGATCAGAAGGCTATGTCGTCTATTGTAATACTTCAGGCGTTGGGTTAGGTTGTGTGTTAATGCAACATAGTAAGGTGATTACGTATACTTCAACACAATTGCGAAAACATGAGAAAAATTACCCAACCCATGATCTTGAGTTAGCTGCAGTGATTCATGCATTGAAGATGTGGAGACATTATTTGTATGGCGTATCACAAGAGCCTTCATTATATTTTCAAGCAGAAAGAATTGAATTGACGGCAATGGCTATGGTTGGAATTGTTGAAAGATTATGATGTTAACATCCTATATCATCCCGGGAAGGTGAACGTTGTGGCTGATACTCTTAGCCGTAGATCTATGGGAAGTTTATGTGATGTTCAGCCGGAGAAAAGAGAGTTAGCTTGTGAGCTCCAGTAGTTAGCTAGCCTAGGAGTCCGGGTAATGGACTCGGGTGATATGGGAGCTGTCATTCAGAATTCCGCGGTCTCGTCATTAGTGGTTGAAGTGAAAGAGCGCCAGTACGAAGATCCCATGCTAGTTCATTACAGAAATACACTTCCTCAGAAGAAGAAGTCATCATTTGAGATTTCTAGAGATGGAGTTCTCCAATGTCGAGGCAGGTTGTGTGTTCCTGATGTTGCAGGATTACGCCACCAAATATTGAGAGAAGCCCATTGTTCCTGTTATTTTGTTCATCCCGGAGCAACAAAAATGTACCATGATCTTAAATCTGTCTATTGGTGGAATGGAATGATATAGCGGAATTTGTAGCTCAATGTCCTAACTGTCAGCAAGTGAAAATTGAGCACCGAAAGCCCGGCGGATTGTTACAAGCTATAGAAATTCTGACTTGGAAATGGGAAGCAATTAACACAGACTTCATTCTTTGGCTTACCCCGTTCTCGACATAAGTTTGATTCTATATGGGTGATTGTGAATACACTCACGAAGTCAGCTCATTTCTTGCTGGTCAGAACTACATATGTAGCGGAAGACTACGCAAAGCTTTATGTTAAAGAGATAGTACGACTTCACCGTGTTCCAGTATTTATTATCTCCGATAGAGGGACTCGGTTCTGACCCGATTTAAAACTTTCAGAAGGTTTGGGGACTCGGGTGAGTCTTAGCACGATATCTCACCCACGGTACATGGGCAAGCGTATTTATTATCTCTCCGATAGAGGGACTCGGTTCTGACCCGATTCCGGAAAACTTTCTAAGAAGCTTTGGGGACTCAGGTGTGTCATAGCACAGCATTTCACCCACAGACTGATGGGCAAGCTGAACGTACCATCCAGACTCTTGAGGATATGTTACGGGCATGTGTATTAAATTTTAGAGGTAGTTGGGATGATCACTTACCGCTTATCGAATTTGCTTATAACAACAGTTATCATTCTAGCATCCAAATGGCCCCATACGAGGCTTTGTATGGGCGCAAGTGCAGATCGATAATTGGTTGGTTTGAAGTAGGGGAGACTAAATTAATAGGACCGGGCTTAGTCCAGCAAGCTATAGAAAAGGTCAAGCTTATACAGGATAGATTATTAATAGCTCGGAGTCGTCAGAAATCCTATGTAGATAATCGTTGAAGGGACTTAGAGTTTCAGTTAGGATAAGTGGCTAATAAATTAGGCCTACCTTCGGATTTGGAGTCAGTCCATCCGATTTTCCATGTATCGATGCTTCGTAAGTGCATTGGAGATCCTTCTTAAGTTGTACCGGTAGAAAATGTCCAAGTCACTGAGCAATTATCCTACGAAGAAGTCCTCATTGCCGTTCCAGATAGGCAAGTACAGAGACTCAGAACCAAAGACGTAGCTTCAGTTAAAGTTTTATGGAGAAATAATAATAGAGAGGAAATGACTTGGGAAGCAGAAGAAGACATGAAGTTCAGGTACCCGCATTTATTTCCACCCCCAGAGGAGACTCAGGCAGAGATGCCATTGTCCTCAGGTATGTAGTGCTTTTCTTTATGCATTCTTAGTCGTGTGTGGCCATGGTTATTGATGTTGTTGTTGTAGCCCTGTGAGGCGATGTATTTTGGGTTGCTGTAACAGGATGGTAGTGCCATATTATAGGGGAAACACTGGCAAATTTTTTATAGAATCCCCGAGAACCTGACATTCGAGGACGAATGTTCCTAAGGGGGGAAGAATGTTACATCTTGAAAATTCCAGATTTGTTGCCTTTTGAGTAGACTAATGTGAGCTTAATATGAAGATGAAGTCCTTACGAGATTAAGGGAAGTATTAGATAGCTTAAAGTGTGCACCATAAGATTTCAAAATTATATGAATATATGAGCCTAAGTTCGTTGAAGGAAGTGAAATGCAAGACATGTTTGGAAAATGTTTTCGCGATAGTTGAATTGATACATATTTAGTAATGTCGTGAGGGGATGCTATAGGGCCTATTATATGGTTAATGAAGTGTTATATAAGTGCCAAGAAGGTTCCTCAAGGATTGGAAGTCAAACAAATCAACGAGAGAAAGTTTCGAAAAACAGTGGGTTATACGACCACTTATACGGTCCGTATAACTTTATACGGTCCGTATAAGGGGTTCATATAAACCCTTCCAGAGAGGGGTATTTTCATGGTGGGATTACACGGTCCACTTATACTGACCGTATAAGTGGTCCGTATAAATCCATCGGGCAGATTTTATTTTCTTGTATAAATAGATGGCCCTTGTTCTTTTATTTTATTTCCCACATTTTCCCAAGTCTTGAGAGCCCCAAACCCTTTTCCAAGTATATTACACTCAAACCCAAGAGAAAACAAAGATCTAATAGCACGAATTGAAGAGTTCATGTGTTAAAAGGCTTTCTAGGGTTAGTGGACTTCAAGATTTACTTGGGCATTTGAAGTTAGGGTTTTCTCACAAGTTGATAACTTGCTCCAAAGCCCATTCTTGTGAGATAAAAGGTTAGTTTTTATGCTTATTGTCACACCCTTAATCCGATAGGGTGTGATGGGCACCCGACCCTTATTTAGGGCCGAGCGAACCCACTGACTCTCGTAATACTCACAACCAAACTGGGCCCGCAAAACATGACATAAGTACATAATGAAATTTTTCTTTTCAGAAAACGAACATGCCTTTCATCTTTGTCAAATCAAACAAACTAGCATCGTATAAAATCTGTAAACATATGAAGTTCGTAACATAATGCATAATAATACATCGGCGTACATAGCCGCTTACAAGGCCGACATATCACACACACGACACTTTGTCTGCAGTCTCTACCAACATCTCGAGATACCACACAAAGCACTCGGACCTCGGCGGCCTCCGTAGGAAATGGAGCTCGCCAATCCAAATTTTAACGTCCTCTGCTAACATCATCTACTTCACTTGGGTACCGTGTGGCATGAAACGCGACCCGGAGAAAGGGGGTCGGATGCGGAATATCACGAGTATACAGAAAGCGGGAAGTACGAAAACGAAATCATAACGAAGTCGGGAGTGGGGAAAATGAGCATAATAGCCAGAGTACCAAAGTGCTCGCATCCGACATACAAATCATACCTAAGAGGTACAGAAGACAAATATGATAATCAAAATGCTTCGCTTTCTTTGAAAAACATTCTGTGTCATACATACGGAAAATCAAACCCATCATATAAGCCGACCTTAACCGAATACGGGAACGTACGCCCCGATCCATAAATAATACGATAATGTCGAGGAACGTACGGCCCGATCCATATATAATATAATAATGCGAGGAACGTACCCGATCCACGTATAATATAATAGTCATAAACATACGGTATGACCTACAGTGAGGGACTCGGTAAATCAAATCATATCGTCATATTATCACATATCATATCACATATCATATCGTATCATCGGGTTATCACGTATCACATCATATCACATACGTCGTAATGGGACCGGCGGACGGAACGTGGTCGCCACTCCATCTGGGCGCCACAACACATCATACTTCAGAAGTTTCATATCTATGTATCTCTGTCACACATCATATATCATATCACATCATACTTCAAAATCACATCATACTTCGGAATCACATCATACTTCAGATTGTGCGCACGATAATAACCGGCCCGGGACTCGGCGAAAGAGGTAATAACAGAATGCACGAGCAGAATCGTAGAAAATCATATGCAATGCCAAACATTCACAAAGACTCAATAAGAGTAATCAAGCACATTATTTATAAGCCAAAACAGTAGTCAAATCAGACTTTCTTCCGAATATCACTCGGAAACATACCAAACCGAACTTCACAAACCATAGTTACGTATCGGAATCATAAGTATACGAATCATTATTTCGGACTCAACAGACAAATATATAATCATACTCGGGGGTCGGAAAGGTAGTCATATTAAATTCTTTCAAAAGCCATCGAAATTATACGAGAAGAAGATCGCGGGACCCACGGACGGCGTCAACCCAATCCGGCCCGCCTACGAAAATCATAGTCATCATAAGTTATCGAATCATTATTACAAACTCAAAAGATAAGTAAACTGATCGTACTTAAAATCGGAATAATACTCATATCATATCCTTTCAAAAATCGTCAGAAGTACATAAGAAAAGTCGCGGGGCCCACGGAGGGGTGTCGACCCGATTCGGGCCCGCCTATAAAAATTTAAGTCATCATACGTCATAGAATCATTTTTGAGCATATCGAAGCGATCCGGTTACGTTCTACCGTGAAAGTTACGGACTTTCGTAGTTTTTCGGAATCGTTTAGGAACAAAACCTTTTAAACAAAACAAACTTTTATGCAACTTGAAACTTATTCATACAAAAGACATAAGGGCCAATATTTCATCATATCATGCATACGAAGACCAAGAAACAAATAAGAATCACAGACATGATCGGATCGCGAGAGTAGAATTTCCTCGAGGCTCGTGTCATAGCCTATTTACGACTAAGGCATGCCAAAAGAAGGAAGGGCCAAGCTTTACATACCTTGATTGCTTCCTAAGCTAATCCAAACTCAAGTCTCAGCTTCTCAAGATCTACAATAACGTCATCACATACCAACATTAGCCATAAGCACTTAGGAATTCAATTTCATGCCATCACTTTTATCTACAGAAATTTGGGCAGCATTTCCCCTGTAAATTCAACACCCCGAGAATTTAACTCCGCCAAATTCATCAACAACAATACCAACAAACATTCTAACAACATCAACCATTAAGCCTTCATTTTACAACATAGAATCTACCACACAACATCCTAAACATACCAAATGAAATTAGTTCTTCACTTCTACCTTACACCACACATACACGGCCACAACACAACAATTACAACTTCAACTCGAATCATTCAATACCTTCATTCTCATCACATAATCCATGACAACAACAACCAAAATACTAAGTAAAATCAATTCGCCATAACTTACCAAAAACATCCCCTATACGGCCAACATCCACACACAAAGTTTTCATGATTTCCATCCATTTCCACACACTATAACAACACTCAAACATGCTACATACAATTAATTCATCACTCCTACACAACACACACAACACACGGCCAAACCTCAACATTCACGGCTCAACTTTAACATCCATATTTTCATGAATTTCATTCATTTCTACATACTACCACATCCACAAGCCATTCATAACATATAAAAGAGAAGATTGAACCATACCTTCTTCACCCACTTCTTCCACTCGGCTAGGATTACCAATTGCACAAACGGATGCTTTTCTTGCTCCCACAACCCTTCCATGTTATTTTACACCTTCTAAGGAGTTGAAACACATGAAGAAAATAATTTTTGAAGAAGAATTTTTTATCTTCTTTCTTTCCTCCCATGGCCGAACCTCACCCTCTCTTTTCTTTCTCCACTTTTCTTGAACTTTCTAAGAGATAAAATGATGAAGATGATTTAATTGTCATCTTTCTCACCATATATAATTTGCACAAGTGGCCCTATGGCCCACAAGTCATGTGCATGGCCACATGACTTTTCTTTTCATGAACTTTAAGTTTCCACAACTTCACTTTTGGCCCCAAATTTTCATGAAATGCCTAGCTTTCCATAATTCATCTTTTGGTCCCAAATTTTCCTTATTCCAAATTTACCCTTAACATTCCATACTAATAAAAAGATGAATATGCAACTTATGTACTTTTAACAAAATCGAAAAAAATTGCAACCTTATCCTTAACTTGTCGCGACCGACTTAGAATATTCCAACGTACAAAGTACGGGGTATAACACTTATTTCATGTTATCAAGAATGCTTGGTTGTTGAACAACTTGGGTAAAAGAATGCTTGGTTGTTGAACAACTTGGGTAAAAGAAGAAAGTAGAAAATGAGATTTAAATATAGCTTTTATGATGTTTTTGAGTAGCAAGCTAACTTGAATTGTGATTCTTAGTATAATATGGATATAATCTTGTTATAGAAGGTAATAATGATGATGAGGAAGCGTTGTATGAAAATGTGCAAAGGGTTGGTGTGAAGTTGTTAGTGTTAGTTGAATATGAGGATGAATATTGAAGACTTAATGGAATGTGATTACTTGATTATGATATTGTGGATGTTATTATGGTTGTTTGGGAGTTATTTTGTAATATGGTGGAAGTTGATGAAATTGGGAAAATGCTGCCCAACTTTCATTATCCCATGAATTATTCTAGTTTGAAATTAAGAGTATCATTAAGGCTTAATCATGGTATGAATCCTTCTAAATGTAGATCCTCCAAGCTTTGACGGGGAACGTTACGTAGTTAAGAAGACAACGAGGTATGTAAGGCTAACCCTTATTTCATTAAGGAATGATTCTATTGCTATATACCTTCTCATGAGTTCCATAATGCCTCCCAAATGACTCCATCCCTAGAATTACTAAAGCTCATGATTCTTGATATTTTCACGATGCTATAACCTCCTTTATTTGATAGTTGATCCTCTAAGGGAAGATGTAATGAAAACGATGATGATGTTGATGATACTTATGGACACCTATGTATACATGTATATTTATGTATGGCCATTATGTAACAGCAAGATTATATGGCCGGGTATGATATCTATCGCGCGCATACCACTACAGTTGGGTACGAATAACACTGAGCCATGGTAGGGCCAGGTATGTATAACACCGAGCCTTGTTATGGCTAGGTATGTGAGACACCGAACCTTTATGGTCGGGTATGGTACTAATATATAAGTAAGCATTAGAACTGGAGGGTTCTTATTAGGAAACGGGTAAGAAAACATGGTGATCGCCACTAAAGGTACAAATGGCTCTATTATCTCATGATTCTCCTATCTTATGTTATTTCTTATGCTTCTATGTTAATTACGCTTTACATACTCAGTACATTATTCGTACTGACGTCCTTTTATTTGTGGACGCTGCGTCATGCCGCGCAGTGGACGAGGAGATAGACTTGATCCATGGGTACTTGTTTAGGAATTGCGTATACGGGAGCTCCATTTGATCCGAGCCTGCAATTTGTTGGTATTATTCTTTTGTGTACATACATATGGGCATGGCGGGGTCCTGTCCCGTTTATATGATGTTACATACTCTCTTTAGCGGTTCGTAGATAGGGGTGTAAAGTTAGATGTCTTTTAGCCTTATCGGCTCTTATTTTATTTATTGTTGTTTTAGCCTCGTCGGCTTGTGTATATGGATATGGGAATAATTATTGATGATGATGTAAATATGTTGTTGCGCAATGAGATTATTATTATTGATGTATAGAAATCATGAGTAGGCTATGCGGCTCACCTAGATATGATTACGAATGTACGATAAGAGGTGCCCGGGTGGGTTAGCACCAGGTGCCCGTCATGGCCCTCCCGTTGGGTGGTGACACCGGCCCATCGCGTAAAATACAGCTGCAGACAAAATTATTTTCAGGCATTGGAGCCGCGTCGCATGGGCATCACGAATCCCATGATCAGGCATTGTGCCCACGATGCAGGCTCAATGAGAAGCGAGTTATTTTTCTTGTTTCGAATTTTCTTTAAGTCCTACCTCGTTATGTTATTTCCCACTTCGTTCCAAATGAATATTTTTGTGGAAAAGAATCCTAGAAAAGTCTCTCTAACCCTAAGGTAAGTTCCCACTCAATCTTGATCATTCCCACACCATATTCATCCCCTCTTGATACTAAATCATCTCTATAAAATCCTAAGTTCTTGAAATCTCAAGAAGAAGAAGATAAGGGCTTGTGGATTTTGTTTAAGAGGTAAAATTTCTGAATATTCTAAGTATTAATAACGTTTGGGTTGGAGTAGAAATTTCTACAATGTTGGAATCCTTTAGTGATTCATAAAAGGGTTCGAGACCCCGTTTATAGGGTAGCAATCCCTAGAATTCGTTAAAGTTCTAAACTTTGTCATTTAAAAACCATTGTAGTGTGATTTTTGAACTTGGAATAATCCGGTTTCTAGCTTATAATGGGATTAGAGGTATATGTCTCTTTTTGAACATACTCTTTAGAATAGTTTTATGAACTCTTTGGTTGTGCTTTGTGTGCGTGAGGGACAAGCCCACATTAAACCTTATTTGTACTATATCATATACACGTATTCTCGATTTTGGTTTTCCTCTCTAAGCTATGTTTAAACTTGATTTCAGAAAAGCTTGATTATGTCATGTAAATGCTCTATATAAATGGATTGTGTTGAACGTGAAACTTGTTTAAAGAACTGAGTCTGTTTTCTAAAAAACTGAAATGAATTGATGTACCCCTATAGTGGGAATATGAACATAATCCATGAGGAAAAATTTGGTTATCATGATATGACTTGGAGTTCGTCTTCTATGCCATAACTGATGATTCGGCTAATATGCTATGATTTGTATCTTGTTTGTGTTTGGGCCTGTATGGGCAAGTTGTTCTAGCCCACAGGATGATTATCCATTATGGATCCTAACGTATCGATACGAGTATTTTTGTGTCAGTTCAGAGGACGATTGACCTGCGAGGCGTATAGCCCGGTGCATCTATTGTTGTGTCTATCTAGAGGATGATTGACCTCTGAGGTGTATAGCCTGGTGTATCTATTGTTGTGCTAGTCTAGAGGACGATTAGCCTCCGTGGTTTTCTAGCCAAGAGTATCGATTGATTGATTTGCCTGTGAGCGGCTTTTGATGATAATGAACTTGTTCGCCTTGGAGTGGCTTGTTGATGATATTGGTCTCGAATTGAAAAGACTCAAATGGTAATAAATGATATACTGAATCAGAAAAGATATATACTTGTATTGATGGGTTCCTATTGATGGTTTTGAGTTGTACGATTGATCTCTCTTTGATTCCAGATTATTCAATTGGAACTGTTTTCACTAATCATTAATGTATTATCTTTTTATATTACTTATTGTCTCCCAAACACTCACTGAGTACCCAATACACAGGCATACCATTTTTATTTTTGATGGTATGCTAGGTAACAAAGAAGAGCAGGTACAGACAGATCTCGCGGATTAAGAGTACTTGCTGCTTTCCAGACTTTTGGTGAGCCCACGCCTTCATTCGTGGGACACTCTCTATTTTTCTTATTGCTTTTAGCTTCCGGGCTACGTCCCGATGAGCTAGACGTTTATTTGTTATCTTAGAGGCTCCATAGATAGATGTTGTCTTTTGGGTATTAGTTGAGTCATCATTCGACTCTCATGGGTATTTCTACGCTTTGACAATCTATTTATTACAGACTTCTGCTGATTTTATTTCTCAAATTATGGTCATGAGTATGTTTAGCTATTTTATAACATCTTTTAATTAGTTAATGACGGAGTATTAAAAAGGGACTTGATTGTTATCGATTCATAAGGTGCTTCCGGTGTTGTTCATTGCATCGGATGCCTGTTATGTCCAGGATTGGTTTTGGGGCACGACATCACAGGTCCCCCATGGTTCATGACTATTGAGACGTGGAGGTTTCTATCTGTAGCATGTATGTACAGGTTTGAGGCATTTGCCAGTGCATTGTATTGCATATGCATTCGTTTTTACATCCATCCTTCATTTTCTATTTATACATGGCATTGATATTGACTTGATCTCATTGTTGATGTGTTTCGTGAACATGCTTGATTGCTTTCATGTCTACTTGTTGTTTCTTTCTTCATATATGTGAACTAATTTTTGTCGGCTTATGATACCTATCAGGACATAGTGTTTGTACTGATACTACCTTGCGGTACTCTTTTCTGAGTGCAGAGTTTGCTACCGAATCCACATTAGCACCTCGCGAGTGATTCCTGAAGCTTCTAGCATGAGTTTCCAGGGTGAGCCATATTCCAGATCCGCAGTCCGAAAAATTATTCTCTTATGATAGTCGTCCCTCATTTCAAGACAGTATTTCAGACATTTATGTATTTTCCATATTCAGACTTAGGTTAGATTTGTAGTAGCTTTTGTACTGTTACATACTAGATCTCCTTGGAGTGTTGTAGTATTTTCCACACTTGTAGATATATTTATATGATTTGAGACCATTTAGTACTTATATTTTCTTCTGCATGATTATTTGAATTGTTAAGAGTAAGGGAAGGGTTCACCCACTAAGGGGGATTGTGTGGGTGCCCGCTCAACCCACGAGTTGGATCGTGACAAATACGTAATTTATCACAGGCATCCATGCTCTGAAATTCACAACTCCAATCATAAGCCTAGATGGAACTTCTAACTCCCAAGCCCGATAAGTCATTAGTTTAGTCTTTCTCACAATCCACAATTTAGTACACCGAAGATCATAAATCAAGGTCGTTGTAACATGAGGTGGTATGGGATGAGTGAAAAGGGCATGCTACACAGTGAACCTCACTCCAACAAGGCAACATAAAGATCAACACAACCTTTAGTCATAAGTAAATAAGGCGGCAAGCCCAATATCACAAATATGGCGACAAAACCAGCATCACAAATATGGCGACAAGCCCACAAACAAATGACAATTACTAACCTACTTAAGAATACCACTTCACTCCATGTCCGAGGACCTAAGCATACTTTCTCCGTCAATAACTACGAATCATATACAAATCCCTAATCGAAGTCTAACTCAAGTAAGCCGTAACCTGCCTCGAAGCCGAACAGGTGCCACGAACATCCATCTTGAACTTCATTTTCTTTCTTTGGAAAGAGTCTGGATGCGATAAGGTCTAACAAGGTAAGCAACTCATATAAGCAATGTGTTGAGAATATTCAAATTACTACAACCTAAAAGAGTTAAGAGACCTATGGAGAAAGACCCCAGATCTGTAAGGGCAAAATTGGAACTTTGATGCAAAATTCATCTACTTGAAGCTCTAACGATCAATAAACTAGATTCATGCTTATCTAGACCCAAACGAGCCTTCAGTACTTCTAATTACCAAAATCCTCAAGGTTCAAGAAAATCCAAAGGTTAACCCATTTGCAAAACCATTTTGGAAATCAAAATCTTTGTTGGAAAATAGTTTACCCAAGCTAAAACTATGAGATCCCTTCAAAACCACCCAAGATTTAGAGTAAAAGAATTACTTACTAACCTAGGGTTTTTACAAGTCAATAATCACCTATCCCAACAAGCTTCCCATCATGACACCTTAAAATCCTAACGAAGAAAAGGAAATAAAGGATTAGAGCAATTACTTTCATGAGCAACCTTGAAAAACCTCCTCAAAGATGGCCTACTATCCAATCCCTAGGTCTAGGAATAAGTTTGGAGTAAATGAGGCTCGAATTTGGAAACAAGATCTTCAAAGGTTTTGTTGATTTCAGCGATTCCAGCAGAGGCAGAATGAGGCTCGTAGAGGCGGCCTCTCTTCTGCGGAGCAACAGTCTGCAGATGCAGACTCACTTATATGCTCTGTTTTCCGCTGCGGCGAAGGAAGTGCTGCAGATGGGGGCTAGCAGATGCGGCCCGCCGATTGCAGCGAAGTAACTAAACCAGGAAATCCTAAATTGATTTAAATTTCTTTCCAACTCAACCATAGGTTATGTCACACCCCAATCTCATCAGGGTATGATGGGCACCCAACTCTTACTTAGAGTTGAGCGAACCCTCTGGCATTCACATAATGAAACTGGACCTATAATAAAGTACTTTCAGTCAAACCGAGAAATTTGCGAATAATACTCAATTAATCAAAAATCGAATAAGTCAAACTGACATATCAGCCTACATGGTCGCTTTACTCAACGTACGACATCTTAACATACTAACCACAGGACACTGTCTGTAAAGTCTCTAAGAGTAAACACCTGAATCACATGAGTCGGGACAGGGCCCCGACATACCCGTACACACATATGATAATCATAATAACTCGATCGCTCCGGAAGAAAATGGAGTTTGCCAATCCCGTCGATAGCGAACCATCCTAGCGAATACGTTTACCGCAAAATAATACGGGGCCGTGTGGGATGAACACGGCGCCCCGTGCAGCGGACGTCGGTACGAACAATGTACCGAGTATGTAAGGCGGCGAGATATAATCATAAAGGATGAGACATAAGCCGTAATGAATGTATGAGAAACCACCATAATATGAATAGCCACCGAAGGCAATGACTAAAAATGTAAATATATACCATACACGGCCCATTATGGGACTCGGTGAATAAAATATCATATACCATAGCCGGCCCGTCATCAGGGACTCGGTGCCATAATATATATATATATATATATATATATATATATATATATACCCGACCTACAGTGAGGGACTCGGTGAACAATGCGGTGGCGTGTACGAATACATACTCGGCCGGGACTCGATGAATGATATATTAACGGCATGCACGAGCGAGAATCATGAGCAACCATATGCAAACTAAATCATCATCTGAGACTCAATAGAATAATTAGAATGAACTAACAATTGAGGATCAAAGACAACATTCATGTCAAGTACCCCTCGAATGTCACTATGGATTACATCAAATAGGACTTCAGGAACCTTAGACACGTATCAGGACATAATGAAATAGCTTCTGGAAATCAAGAACATTAGCCATTCTAGTATCTCTAAGAATAGGAGCTTCTTTGGAGTTTATACGTTCGTCGTCTGTTAATTTCATATAGACCATGCCAAAAAGAATGAAGGGATAGCCTTAACATACCTTGTCGCTTCTCAAGTTAACCATAACTTAGATCTCGGCCTTCACCAATCTACAAACAATGCCAAATATGCCAATAATCAAATTAAGACACTCTTTCAAACCAATCCTTAATTAATTAGGAATCTAACAATATTCGGGCAGCATCTTCCCTAAAAATATAGTAATCTTCGTGATTTCAACTTAGCCAAAATATCAATCAAAATACCAACAACAATATCAACAAATACATGTCCAAATGGAATCAAATCCATTCTTAAATCACTTCCTAAACAGCCCAATATACCTTCGTATATCAATGCTTGTGTACACTTCTTTATTTTCGTATATACGTAGTATAACGGCAACAACTACAACTATAACCAATCCCCATGATATTCCGGCCCACAAAGTAACTTATAACAATCACCAAATATCCCACAATTACAATATCAACTCAATAAACATATCGCAGTTATAATGTCGTTTCCACTATTCTAATCTGTCAAGAAATGATTTCTCTCTATTAACTCCATATTTCTTATCCCACAATTTGCTATGACCCATACGAAATTAAATATATCTAGTAGAGGAGAACTCTTACCTTATGTGCGAAGAAATATTTTTCTTCCACCTTACTTCACTTCAAAGAAAAGCCCGGATTTAACAACGCGACAAAATAGAGCAACAAGATCGAAGTGGTGAACAAAACCCGTAACAAAATTGAATAACGCCGTTGCTTTGTTTGGAAGGACAACCTGCTGCTATGTTAGGAAAGGAAATACTACTACATTTTTATTTTGGAGTGAAAATTATCCTTTTGGAAGGAGAGTTACGTTGCTGCCATGTTCATAATAGCACACAACATTGAGCTAAGTGAATAAGGGTCTCACATATGGTTGTACACGTTTTTTTTTTTAATCTAAAGAAAATGAGAACCCAACTCTTTTCATGATTCCTTAACCGTGGGGCCCAGCCACCTTTTCCATGTATTACTACATTGGAAACTTATCCGAATAATTCCACTTGTACATCATGTAAATGAGTCATATTTTCCTTTTCTTGGCATGGCCCCACGTGGCCACATTAAGATAGTGTTTATCCTTTTGGTCTAGTAAATTAACTACTTGTTCCCCACTCACAATCCAACACTTGGCAATTTACCCGCATAATCAATTTCTTGATCTCAGTCCACTTAAACATGAACCACTTTTAACACACTTCATATACTTATTATCATAATTATGTAGTATAACATAGTCCATAGCCTCATTTGTCACACATAAAATATTATTTTCGATCGTAATTCACACTTTTTCGTCTTAAATAATTTTGGGACTTCATTCCTTGTATACACCGAGCTCTTGATTTTCATCCTTGGATATGATCGAATTCTCGGGCTCGGGTAAATTTGCTCATGTTGGGCGGTTCGATTACTGGTCCATTATATGGGATATTATAGCTTAGATAGTATTCCATTCAAATAAATTTCGAACCTCAACAAAACTTATTTTCTTCGATTTGTTTAACTTCTAATCCTTACGATACATCTGTACCATCACTTTAACCACCTATAAGCTTGGGGGATAACCTCGTGTCCGTTACTAATGTCATTTAACTCGCACACTTTTCAACGCATGAGAACACGGGATGTAACAGGTTACCCTTACCCGTAAATCCCATGCGGAATAGCTATCGGTGCGAATCTAAACAAGGTGTTTTAAGAGAAAAGAGGAGTAATGCACGTAACAACCAAACAGGTTGTTACAAATTCACTTTTATACTTTCGAACAAAAGCTACTATCATAACTTGGATCTTTTGTAACTTTGTTATCAGAGTCACCACCTAATTAATTTTGGGAAATTAGGAAACCATTTGGTGAAGGTTATTTTCGAACAAACCTTTTAAAGAGTACTATAGACGGGTAAGAGTTCTAGTGATCCCCCAAGAAAGGTGTTAGGCACCTCGGAAAGGATCTACATAATGCAGTTGACCTATGGGTCTTAAAATTACACTAAATAGTATATATTTTCCTAAAAAGGGTTTAAAAGGGATATGTATAAAGTATGAAAAAGTTTAGTAAAGTCTGGCCTTTACTTGTTCATCCATGACTCATTTTGAACAAAGTGTTTTAGTTATAAAAATACCTTAATTTTTTAGTGAAATTTGTTGAGTTTGGCTCAAATAATTCAGAAGGGGTTTAAGACTTTATTACTTTCCTAGGACAAAACTCACTCAAAGTTTCCTTTGAGTAGAGTTCTACTTACTCTTGGCCCAAAGTAATGCAAGTTATTTTCTTTGAATTAATTCAAAAATGGTTTTGGTGTATATCATCCGTTTGTTTAAGCCATGATATTTTGGACATAAGTGCAAAAATTTACCAAATCTCTATTTGTTTTAAATTGAAAAATTTAATACTAAAATTAGCTTTTAAAATTCAGTTTTTGCATTTAAAATACTTTTTGAAAATTATAGAAGTCGTGTCCTTTTATTCGAACTGTTTTGCAAAAAATAATCCAATTTTAATCCTCAAAACCCAACTGTTTCCAGGTTTAAACCACATAGAGAAAATCATCTTCAAACCCATTCCTTTGTCAAAATCCGATTCAACTCTTTAAATTCCAAGAACTATTTATTTTATTAAAAGAAGGGAATGCTTTGGATTTTTTTTTTTTTTAATAAAGTCGGTTTAAAACTTTGATTAAGTCACGGAAAGGGGTCATCCTATCAACTTACGACCTTAGTATCGCTTGCCTACTCATATTTTAATCAAATCCTAAGGATTTCAATAATTTAAGCATTTTACAACACATACATATGAATACAAAGAGCGAAGAAATGAAAACAATGCACTAATGGGCTTTACCAGGCCCATCAGCGTGAAAATGCTACCTTTTTACCAATCCATTGGACTGGGCCTTGTGGCTGCATCTCGTGTGTCTCACCTCCACTCTCTATTAGTCTATACGAGAGCTAGGCCCATTTTGCAAGCTGACTCAATCTCAATAGGATATTGGGCCTCAGGCCGAACGAGATAATGCAAAGAATGAGACGAGGTCCAAAATGGACTCTCGAATAGTTGTGTTATGCAAAGAAAGAGAAAGAAAATGATCAGTATATATCCTACTAAATCAAATAATATACTATAAGGAACAAAATGGAAACATGTATGCCAATGTACAATATCAAGACAGCCTCGTATGATCAAATATACAAAATATAAAAAGTGTATTCACACTTGTATACAAGATATACAAGGTGTATACACCCTATATATTCATAGTATACACAATGGTATATGTCACAACCCAACTAGAGGGCCATGACGGGCACTCGGAGCTAACCCACCGAGCACCTCTGAACATACGTCTTATAATCATTTCTGGGTGGACCATAAAAATAGCTCATGGATATCATAATCTGTAAGGACATATATCACAACATAGCGGCACATCTCTATATAATCTTCAACAATTATGCCCATCGTCACCAGCCGACAAGGCTTCTAAAATGTTACACAAAAATATGAACCGCTAGCGTTATGAAATGTCTAACTATACACACATGTCTACGAGCCTCTACATAGGATACAAGTGACCATAACGACCGATACCAATAGACTGAAGCTCCGAAGTAAGTGAAGTGCTCCTGAGAATCCGCTGATAAATCACCTACGGGTCAGATCCGCCTACCTGTCTACCTGCGGGCATGAACACAGCCTCCACAAGAAAGGACGTCAGTACGAATAATGTACTGAGTATGTAAAGTACGAATAACAACATAATAATAAATATAGAACATAACATGAGATAAAGATAACCTGTACATCTGATTGCCTCATAAGGCGAAGACCATGCATGCATAGCTTTCAAAAGAAAGCATTTCTCATATACGTATATAACATAATAGTCTTTAACGGAATGTACCCGATCCATAAATATATTATATTGTGCGGAACGTGCGACCCCGATCCATATATATATATATATATATATATATATATATAATATTCTTTCGCGGAACGTGCGGCCCGATCCATTTACCCATATATCCGCGTACGGGCATCCCGCGTCCGGGACGATATCGGAGTATACCCCCGATCGGTAGTTATACGTATATAACGCCTCACCTTTCCCCATATCCCCTATATATATATATATATATATATATATATATATATATATATATATATATATATATATATATATATATATAGCATGCGTAAGAGCCCAAATAAAAGCTACGACTTTATCGGAGTGACGTAAGGTCGGTAGCCTCCGATTTATATTATGGAACAATCATCATCACAATATCTCACCTTGAAGAAACAATTATTATAAGGTGAGATCAACAACAATGAATAAAATCGAGAAAATCATGAAATAAGCTCAATAATCTCATAATAGCATCAAAATCATAAGCTTCGGAATTTCTAGAATTAAAATCATCACCATCATGTTCGTCATCGAAAACATCTCATATTTAGTATCATAAGAAGCTTTTAAGAATCATGAACTTCTAACTTTTGGAAGTAAGAAGGTTATGGAAACATATATGGAATCATAACATAGGAATCATGCCTTTTGAAAGAAAGGGACTAGTCTTAACATACCTTTCGGTCTCCTTAGCCACTCAACGTTTATCCTTCCAAGCTCGTAAATTTACATATAAACCATTCATACTATTGTTAGGCTCAATGTCATACGCTCATCTTAAGCCTTCAATTTAATTCCATTTAGAATCTACCAAAATTCGGGTAGCATCTCCCCTGTTTATATGCCTAGTCCGAAATCACAATCCAACAACCAACAACAACAATACCAACATCATAACAATATTATCAACACCTATAGGCTCCATAAAACATCCCACACTATGTTTTTCAAATTTCTCAACTAACCATAACAATATCCACAATACCATAATCAAATAATTATATTCAATTTAATCTCAAATTAATCCAAAATCTCCTTTCAAATTCATTCCATAGTCATCATCTTCACTTTAATAATTTGCAACTTCTATACTATGATTCTCTTCTTTTATAGGACTTGCTAAACCTTCAAATCAACTTAATCATGAGAAATAGGATGGAGAACATACCTTACACTAGAAGAACTTCACCCCACTCAACTTCTTCCAAGACCAAATTTATCACAACATTAAGTAGAGACAAGAACAATCCTTCTCCATGACTTAGCTTGGGGTTTTGGAGTTTAATCCTCTTTTGTGATGGTATAGAATGTTTTGGAATCTTTGGAGAGCCTTCAAGAATATTGGTAGTGGAGAGAGAAGTGTGAAAAATTCTAGAGAGGTGTGGAGAGGTTAGGGGAGTTCTGAGGATTATGGAGTTGAAGAAAAATTACTACAATGAAGTGTAGGGCCTTTTATAGGTGCAAAATTCGGATTGGGCCGGGTCAAAACATAAGTGGGCTTTTATGTGGATTTTTCGGACTCCCGCCCAGGTTCAGGTTCCTCTGACTGTTCGTTTTAAAATGCCTATAACTCCCTGCTCCGATGTCTCATTGACGAATGGTTTGTTGTGTTGGAAACTAAACTCGACGAAATTAATTTTAGGCCTTTGAAACACCTTAAAAATCCTAATATACCCAGAGATATACCCCTCCAAATTTGATCCAAAATTCTGTCCAGAATTCTACAAACTTTTTTTTTTTCAAATTTTTGACAAACTTATTTTCTTCGATTTGCTTGATCCCGGAATCTTTCGAAACTCTCCATACATGATATGTATCATTTATTATACATGATAATGTCACGACCCAACTAGGGGGCCATGACGGGTACCCGGAGCTAGCTACCGAGCACCTCTCATTACACTAGTCATCATAGTCATTCTAAACACATGTAACTCCAAGGCAATACATGGATATACCTAATCCCTCACGGCTACAAAAATGATATACAAATGTACAATGCGATCATCATGGGTCATAAACTACTCACACGTACATATCTACGAGCCTCTACTAGAGTATTAGACATAAGGACTGGACAGGACCCCGTCGTGCCCAAATATATACACAGTAATGTATCAAAATAGCACCTCTAGAATAATAGAGTGCTCCTGTAAATCTGCTGATCAGGTCCTATGAATCTGGGCCACCTCCCTATCTACCTGTGGGCATGAACACAACATTCAGAATAAAAGGACGTCAGTACGAAATATGTACTGAGCATGTAAGGCTTGAATAATACTAGCATAATAAAGAAATCATGAAACATGAGATGAAGATATAACCTGTTTACCCTTTAAAAGAAAACACATGTCATACATATCACATATACCATCATTGTTAACCGGCGTCCAGGTAACCATCGTACGCCGCCCACTAGTGGTGTCATGTCCGGCCCTCTAGGTACAGTGTAATCATATGCAGCCCGCCTTCGCGGTGACATGTCCAGCCATCTAGGCACGGTGTAATCATATGTAGCCCGCCTTCGCGGTGACATATCCGGCCATCTAGGCACGGTGTAACCTCATCATCATATACTTAACAGGAAGCATGCATAAGAAATCGATTAGATACTACAACTCTATCGGGGTGACGTAAGGTCGAGAACCCCCAATTCTATTATGGAGTAATCATAATCATCATATATCACCTTGAAGGAACTAGTATCATGAGGTGGGTCTAGCAATAATGAATAACATCAAAGAATCGTATAAGGATCATTAGCTTCGTGGAAATATCATATCATAAGCCTTAGGATCTTTAGGCTTAGACTCACCATCATCATTGTCATACTCATGACATATCTCCTTTCTTTATCTCATAAGAAGCCCTTTATAAACATTGACTCGTATTTTTCGGAATGTAAGAAAGTCATGAAAAGATAAAGGAAGTCATATCATAGGAATCATGCCTTGGAAAAGAAGGGACTAGCCTTACATACCTTTACGTTTCGCTAACTTAATCACTTGAACGCTTCCCTCCAATATTCACGTTTCTACATTCAAGAGAGTTCGTACTAACATTAGCTAATCGAAAACATGCATAGGCTTATGCTAAAGCTAACGAAAATTGGGCAGCATCTCCTTTGTTTCTACAACTTCCTCCACATGGTATAACAACTCCCAAACATCAATAACAACATTCCTAATATTATAATCCATAATTTGACAAGTTCAACATTATTAAATTCCCAAAATTCCCGTCAAGGTCACTCGTAACCATAGCCATATTATAACACCACATTCATCCTCATATAATGTTTCTCCAATATTCTTGATACCATTTATAACAAGATTATACTCATAACATCTCAAGAATTATGGTTCATGTCACACTATTATTCAAGAACACCATTTCTTCACATATGAGCTATATATAATACCTTTTTCCACAATCCAAGTCTTTCAACCTCTTAATATTCCAAATAACATGAAATGATCATAAAACTTACCTTTGATTATGTAGGGACGGGCTTTGGATGGAAATGCTACACTTGAAGAAAAACCCTAGGTTCAATCCAAGGAGATTTCTTGAGTTCAAGCAACCCTAGCTACCATTCTTACACTTGATTCTCTTGAATTTGTGATATTGATCTTTGATTTCCCTTGAATTCTTGTGGATGAAGGGTGTAGAATGTTCTAGAGACTTGGAGCAAAGTGGAGAAGTGGGGAAGTGAGAAAAATGAAAATAATAACGTGGGGTCTTATATTTATAATTGGAAAAATCTGACCCGACGTGCATTCTACATACACTTATACGGTTCGTATAAACTTACAAGGTCCGTATAAGTGACCGTGAAATCACCCCAACAACATCTCGTTTCTGTAACCATTATACAACACATTATACGGTCCGTATAATTTTATATGGTCCGTATAAGTGACCGTATAACTCCATCAGTGATGGACCTTTACTGTAACGGTTATACGGACCATATAATATTATACGGACCGTATAAATGGTCATATAATCCACTTTTATCTGAACTTGTTCTTGTCATTTCGTTTGATCTCCAATCCTTATGGAACCTTCTTGGCACTTGTTTAATACTTCATTAACAATCTAAGGAGCATTATAACTTTTCCTCAAGACAATATTAAGTCAACACTAACTCGGTACTTTGTAAATCCTTTCCAAAACACAACGTATACTTCACCTTTCTTAATGAACTTTCTTCTTTTGCTTCAAACGTCTTTGGAATCTTAATGGGAACCGTTAAGTACTACTTCTTACTTGTAGGAACACCATATACGCCTCACCCTGCGTTGGTATATTTACTGTGCAACAACATGAAATTTTTCGAGGTGTAACAGATAATGGTCATGTCCTTTGGTTTCAAGGTTGTCCTTCCCGGTTACGACTTACAAGATCGTAATTCATCCTTTACTTCATTGTTACGTACTCTCCATGGCTTGTACCTTCCAAAACTTCATGGGACGTCTCTGATACTCCATTAATACGGTGAAGTATATGGCATGATCATGCTCTGAAAGTGCGAGGTGTAACATCCTTCCCCTCTTAGAAACATTCTTCTTCGAATGTTGTAGCTTGCGAGCTTACGACACTTTCATTATTTTCTTGAAATGGTTGTCCTCCTTTAGTTTCTTATCCCCATGCTCTTGTACTATGGGCTCATTAGTCTTCTTTCATATCCTCCCAATTCTCTATCGAACTCACTCATTAGTTCCATATCCTCATGTTCTTATGTATGTACTCAGTGGTCAACTGATATCTAGTTACTATCCTGGGACCTGTTGCCATTAAGATGGTCTTAACTCATGATTGCTATGGCTCCCTGCCGGTCTATGAGCACTCTTAATTGTTGTACTCTTTTGCCTTGCTCCTTATTTCTCTACTAGTAGACAAATTCTCTTGTTCAGATATGGTACCCTTCCTTGCTTGCTTCTTTGGTGCTATTTTAGATTATCCCTTTTTATACTAGTTGACCTTATATGCATACCATATCATCTCCTTTTACTTTCTTGGTCGGACTCTTTAATTCCTCACAATATCATCATAGTTCCATCTATGGTAGCGCCCAGATGATTTGCAATAGAATTTCCTAGCTGATGACCTATTATTCTCAGTGATTATTTTGCTTCAAATTGTCCACCCAGACATTCTTTCATAATAAATTCACAACAACAACCTCAACACAACCCCTCATATACGTGTATATAATACTCCCTCATCATCATTATTATCCCTCGTAGAAGAATTATACTCATAACATACTAATAATCCCAGCTCAAGCTAATTTACAACTTAGAATATCATCAAATTCATTTTTGAAAATTTCCTCCAACTTCCTCTCCTCAGATCTTTACATAATTACAATATAAACTCATAAATATGGGACTAAGATAAAATCGTACTTAATCATAACTTCCTTTCACTAAGAATATGTTTCCCTCCTTAAGTCCTTCGCTCTTTTATACCGATGACTAATTGAAACTTAAACTAACCTCCATTCTTCTTCGGCTGCTTATCATCATCCTTACACCATTCTGTTAAACATTTCATCATGGCGATTTTTTACATGGTTCTATGTCATACACTCTCACAATTGATATAACCAGCGGCTTAGAATTTTACAACTTACGAGGTACTTTCTAATCCCAGGCAGTATTGTTGTTTTGCTATCCATAGGCACACTATCTTCCTTTCCTTTGAAGATCATTGAACTTCCTATAAATATTCCTCTTTTAAAGCTTTCGTCTCTTCTAGTGCTACAAGTTCTTGTTAGTAGTCCCAATTGTCCCTTATATTTATTCCTGGTCAGCTTGCAGGCCCTTTTTACTCCTCTGTCACCCTTTGGAGTACTTTACTGCATATTTAAATGTATCTAAAATTTCTTTGGCACGATTCATTCGAGTCACAGTCCAGAATACAACGAAGCGCATTGGTGAAACTTATTCTCCTTCCCATATTTGTCTCATGATATACCTGTATCTAATCCATTCTCACTTTTCTTTAGCACATTCTTAACATATCAGTTCATCTTGAAATTTGACTCATTCAATCCAATATATTTCCCTCTTTTGAACTGGGGAATATTATAGTTCATCTTAGAACTGAATTTGTTCTTCCCCCCTTTTAAAGGATGTTCTCATATACCCGTAACCTTTGAGTGTTAACCGTCTTTGATAGTCATATAGCCGACCTTAGCGATCCTTTAACTCCTCTATTCCTTATAATGCCGGAGTTCTTTTCATCGAATGTTTAACTTATTTCCTTTTTTCCAGTTGAGTTCTTGTATCAAATCAAAATGCTTATGCATATCGGATACAATTCTGATACCTTCTTTATTGTCTTTTCACTTCTACCTTTCACGACTAGTCGTC
This sequence comes from Lycium ferocissimum, assembly GCF_029784015.1. Lineage (NCBI taxonomy): Eukaryota > Viridiplantae > Streptophyta > Magnoliopsida > Solanales > Solanaceae > Lycium > Lycium ferocissimum. The sequence continues at coordinate 81,619 of NW_026727893.1, read as the reverse complement.
CCCTAGGCTAATGAATTAATGGGGACATCGGAATTCATTAGACTCCTTATGGAGTGTCCGACCTCCAGTCCTAATCTTCCTTAATAACTATCTTTTTACTAATATCCTTGAGATTCTTCTTACTCTTAGTTCCCAATTCCGATTTATATCTATACTATACCATTAGGAGTTGATACTCTCTACCATTCATTCTCACGACTCATCTTTTCATTAGCTTAGCTCATTTTGTCCCGTAATTCTTCTTAACTACTTGTTTGCATCACAGCTATGCATCATAGTCCTTCTAGTGTTCTGTTGGTTCTTGTTCTTATCTTGAAATCCTCATAAAGTACCCTCTTTCCTTTCTTCTTTCGTCGAGTCTTCATCTTCCTTTATGATACTACAACTTGTACACACACACACACACACACACACACACATACACACACACACATATATATATATCGAATTTTTCTCGGTCTTCTTCGTGATCGCATCTTTGCATCTTTCACACAACCATTGTCTTATAATTTCAATTTGTTTTCCTTTGGGCAAGCCTACTGACTCATTAACCTCCTCCTTGTTGTCGGCGGCCACATAATTCCCTTTAACCATTTTGTTAACACCTCATCCTTCCTTTAGCCCTCATAGTTCCTTTTGTTTTCTTTTACTCGTAAAATGCCTGTTTCCATTAGTCATCCTTTACTCTTAGGTTAGGAAACTTTGGAGTGTTTCGTTACGAGTGCGAATCCCTTTTGACGCTGAAAATCTCTTCTTGGGGTACTTTCTCCCCTTAAATAGGTGTACCAATCATGTGTTCACATCCATTCTCCTGGTTAAAACTCAGGAGCTTAACTTGCTCTCATAAGACCTATTTATTTCTTCTCAAGGATGCACCTTTGTCCATTATTTACAACCTTCTTGATTCTGGTTATGAAGACGTATAGGTTGGTTTTGGGGTCCTCACGTTCATCCTTTGTCACGTACAATATTACTCTATCTCCCGTTGATTTATTTAAAGTTGATCCTATTGTCTGCTTTCCTGCTTTCGTCCTAACCTTTTCCTTAAATATATTGCCTGATCCTCAATGTGTATACGTTTTCCTTTTCCAAGTTTCTCTCCCCTTCATGATATCATGACCTTATTTTTCCTAATGCTCGTGCTTACATATTTGGTCATGGTACCGCTATCTGACTTTAATTCCCAAGAAAACCCAATCCTGATTCTTCCTATAGTGCTTGCTACCTCAATTTTGACATACGGCACAATCAATATTTTTTTAACATGTCGTAACATTAATCATAAGGGTATACATAATACTTGATGTAGCCACTCGTGAATTATCTTTTTATCGCTTTTCAACACCTTTTCTTGCGAGATATCCCGTTGCCATTTGACACTGTCCTGAATATGTGGCTTTAATACATCTACCCTCTCTTTTTGTCCAGCTAGCCAGAGAACTCTAATTGTAAAGCTCATATGCTCCTAATTTCCCTCGGGCTCTTCTAGTTTCTCATATTCTTTTTTTCCATATGACTAAATTTGTAAGTCTTCCTAGCATATCTTTCTATGTCCTAACTGTGAATCCCGACTATATAACTTTACTTAAAAAATTTTACTCGTACTTGTACCCTGCCTCTTTATCTAAAATAATCAACCTCACATCCTTTACTTTCCTGTAGCAACCGAATCGATCCTTGCGATATTTTATCTTTACCTTGTACACCTACTCTCTTCTCTCCTTACACATAACCCGACATCGCACCTAATTTCTCTATCGTCAATAATCTTCACAACACCCGTCCGAAAAAAAAAATTGAGATAAAACCTCCTTATAAGGATTAGCTAGAAATACACCACATATTCCTAAGGTTGATAAAATCTCTACTTCCTTCATCGGCCAAGCAACATTACATTTAGAATTTATATAAACAATCCAGAAGACAATCATAATTGCAATCCAACTTACCTAACCATTTCTCATTCTTGAGTTCAAGGCCATCATTAATACCCGAAGTAACTTGGCCATAATAATTCTCAAAATAGTACCAAATATCAAATACTCAGAAACCCCTTTGAAGTCGAATGACTGGTGACTTCTGAATCCCAATGTAAATTCACATCATATAGGAAGGTCCGATAAAACGAGTCTGTGTACTTGTCATCAACCCGTCCTGATCTTATGTATGTATAAACTTCTAGAATAAAACTTTCCCCTACTTGTTAACTTCCTTTCCCATATCAATATCTTTTCGTTATCTCTTACTGACCAATTTATAAATTGTAATATTGCATTTGAATTCTTAGTGTTAAAAGCTTCAATAAATCTCAATTACCCAAAATCTCGAATGCAACTCATTCCAACTCCTTCAATTACTGATCATTTTCCCCCCTCCAGGGTCCTTTCCTTGAATTAAAATCATTCTAAAACTTCTCTTTGAAAGCGTTTCTTAATGGTTCATTCAATCATGACTTACTGAATATCCAATTGTCACATATTCCCTTCATTCTTTCTCTATAGCCTAGACATTTAAGCAATTCAATTTGTAAAAATCTCGACAGAGTTTCCTCTATACTTCTTACTGCCTCATTCCTGCACACAATCCAGAAAACACATCCAATGCCTCACAGGGAAATCACAATACCCGTAACATTTACCTCAGGTTCTTATATCAAAGTCTATCAATATCAATAAAACAGGAAACATACCTTTCGGAGTAACAACTTCAATTCTCATCAATTACTTCATAACGTCATAATCAACTACTCATCCACAATCAAAACATTTAGGATTAGAATCAGGGACATCACATCCTATAATTTAGCTCTACGGTACGATATAAGATGAGAAAGAAGGGTCACTCATTCCTAAATGCCCTGCAGCCTCTTGTTTATAAGTGTGGCGCGCTTCACACCCATAAATAAGACTCTACTGGACATGGCTCGTAGACACTCCCTAGGACGAACTGCTCTGATACCACTTTTGTCACGACCCAACTAGAGGGCCATAATGGGCACCCGGAGCTAACCCACCGAGCACCTCTGAACATACGTCTTATAATCATTTCTGGGTGGACCATAAAGATAGCTCATGGATATCATAATCTGTAAGGACATATGTCACAACATAACAGCACATCTCTATATAATCTTCAACAATTATGCCCATCGTCACAAGCTGACAAGGCTTCTAAAATGTTATACAATGATATGAACCGATAGCGTTATGAAATGTCTAACTATACACACATGTCTACGAGCCTCTACTGTTACATCTCAAAAAATTTCCCGTTAATGTACAGTGAATAAACTAATGAAGGGAACGAAGTATACGATGTCTTGGTAAGTAAGAAATAACATTTGATGATTCTAAATGAGATTTCAAAGACATTCGAGGTAGGAGACGGAAGTTGTTAAGGAAAGCAAGGTATATGTTGTGTGTCGGGCAAGATTTATGAGTATCGAATTAATGATGGCTTAATGATGTCTTGGAGAAGAGTTATAGTGTCCCTTAGATTGGTAATGAGGTGTTAAACAAGTGTCAAGAAGGTTCCATAAGGATTGGCGGGCAAACGAGTCGACGAGAACGAACTTCGGAAAGCTGGGCATTATACGGCCCAACATACTGGCCGTATAAAACATACTGGCCATATGTTAGGCTGAATGTTGTGACCAGAAAGGGTCCTTCACTGGACCAGATCTACAGCCATACATACGGCCAGTATAATTTATACGGCCAGTATGTTGGTCCGTAGAATCTGGTCGGGACAGCTTTTAAAATTTATATAAGGGACCAATCTCATTCCATTTATTTCATTTCTCCTCTCCACACTTCAAGAACATTCTAAAGAACTCTCCACTCTTCATCCACAAGAACTCAAGAGAGATTTGTGATCAACTTCATCAAACCAACAAAAACAAGTGTATGAAACTCATTAAAGTTCATTCAAGCCAAGAAATTCCAATGGAAGTGAACTAGGATTTTGGTGTAAGAGGAGTATTTCCACTCAAGGCTTATTCCTACACTATCTAAGGTAAGTTTTATGATCATTTCATGTTTTTTAAGGTAATGAGAGGTTGAAAGACTTGGATTATGGAAGGAGATAGAAAATGGGTCACAAAGATGAGAATAATGAGATTTTGAGTAGTAGCTTGGAATGAGTCATGAATATTGATATGTTGTGATTATAAGTATGTTATAAATGACATTTAGAATATGGGATAAGCATTATATGTGAGAAACGTAATAGCGAACTATGACCATGATTATGGAGGAATTAAAGTGAAATTGTGAAATGTGGATAATGTAGATGAATGATGATTGTTGCTTATAATATTGTGAATATTGTTATGGATGTTTGGGAGTTGATATGTGATATGAGTAAAGTTGTATAAACAAAGAAAATGCTGCCCAATTTTCTCTAGCATTAGTAAGCACGTTCTTATAATCGCTTAGTTAATGTTAATACGAACTCTCTTGAAGGTAAAAATGTGAGCATTGAAGGAGAACGATCAAGCGATAGAATAGCTAAAGGAAAAGGTATGTGAGGCTAGTCTGTCATGACCCAAACCGGAGGGCCGCGACTGGCACCCAAAACCCTACTCGGTACGAGTGCCATACAACTATTCCATCCAGGAGTCACAACTTCTCCCTTATCGTTAATTCAAAGAAAACCTTTAGTCTCAAATAAAATCTTTACAAAGGAAACAAAGCATAAAGACACATCGACCTATATGGTCGCTTTACACAACTGTCGACTCCTCGACGCCCTATCCATAGGACACTGTCTGCAAAAGTCTCTAACGTACACGAGATACCATAATATAATTACTCTGACTCGGCAACACTCCGAACTGAGATGGAGCTCACCAATCCAGTTGATAGCCTGGGAGCATCCTATACCCAACGTCTTCTACTCATCTGTATACACCTGCGTGGCATGAAACGCAGTCTCCGAGGAAAGGGGGTCAGTACGAATAGTGTACTGAGTATGTAAGGCATAAATAACATCATAGTAAGAAGTATAGAACATAACAGGGGATAAAGATGACCCGTACATTTGATTGCCTCTTAGGGCAGATACCATACATTCAACTTTAACCTTTTCAAATCAATATGTACAAAAAATCATGGAAGACATCTGAAACATTTTAATGAATGTGCAAAGATAAATTAAAACATCATTGCATAGGCCACAGCGTCACCCCCTGTCAACTGTGCCATATATATACACATCACAACAAAGGCCACAGCACACCCCCTGTCAACTGTGTCATATATATACACATCACAACAAAGGCCACAGCACACTCCCTGTCAACTGTGCCATATATATACACATCACAACAAAGGCCACAGCACACCCTCTTTCAACTGTGCCATATATATATACATCATAACAAAGGCCACAGCACACCCCCTGTCAACTGTGCCATATATATACACATCATAACAAATGCCACAACAGACCCCCTGTCAACTGTGCCATATATATACACATCATAACAAATGCCACAACACACCCCCTGTCAACTGTGCCATATATATACACATCATTACAAAGGCCACAGCACACCCCCTGTCAACTGTGCCTTATACATACATGAAGAATGAAAATAAGTGCAGTGCATAATCAAAATGAAATAATAGAGCTCTCTGTAATGTCACAAAATAGCCATATACATATACTATACTCGTGGCATGCATAGGAGTTCAAATGAAAATTACCGCTCTATCCCACTTTGAAGGAACAATTTATAAGGTGATATCATCAATAATGAAATAAATCAAGTAAATCATGAAATAGCTTAACATCTTCACATCATCGTTGAAATCATACTTGAGACCTTTAAGCATAAAATCATCCTCTACGTAATCCTCATAAAAAAACATTTTCATTTTTAACATCATAGGAAGCTTTAAGAGTCATAAACTTCTAGCTTTTGAAATCAACGAGGTTACGGAAACACTTATGGAATCATACCATAGGAATTATGCCTTTGAAAGAAAGGGACGAGCCTTAACATACCTGTTCGACCTCCTATTAGCTACGCTTATGTGCCCGAGCTCGCAAGTCTACATTTAAGAGGATTTACACTAACGTTAGACTCATCATCGCATACTTGTACCAAGTTTCACATCAAACTATTTTATATTCTGCTGAAAATCAAAAGATCTCCCCTGTTTATATGCCTAGCCCGAATTCTCAATTCAACAACCAACAACAACAACAATAATATCAACATCAATAGCATCATTTTCAACACCATGTATTCCATAGAACATCCCACTCGCTATTTTCCAACTTCTATAACCAACCAACCCACCATACAATTATTTAACCACGCTACCTTCGTGAATAGGCCGGTATTAGCATAAATAGGAAGAGATTCATACCTTACTCCCAATATTATGGCTATATCTTCACTCCTCCACCTTTATATTAAGCCAGAATGAGTCACTACACAATTTTGAAGTTGCAACTATACGCCGTCTGGACCGAAATTTGGGAATTATGCCTGGTTTGGGCTAAGATTTGGTGTTGGAGGTTTGGGGGAAATTTCCAGAGGTTTGGAGGGGTTTTTGGTGTGTTTTGATGAAGAAAGAGGGGTTAATCCCCCTTAAATAAAGTTCCAGAATCTGCCTGCACCGCCTTAAAAATCGTTCAGCGCGATCGCGCCACCTTTGGGCGCGTTCGCGCAGGCTTAACTTTTCTGCCTGCGCGTTCGTTCAGTAAAAAGGTCATAACTCTTGATCCCGATATGGTATGAGTACCCACGACCTATGGTTGGAAAGCTCTTTCAATTATCTACAACTTTAATTCTTGTCATTTTTCCAAATTCGAAACTTATAATGGCGTTGTGGTCCCTCCAAGTCAGATCATCCGAAAATATTTCCTTAAATCGTCCTTTTGGAGGGCTTATTCCCATATTTGGCTTAAGGGTCCTTCTTAGGACTTGCTCAACTTTCCATGTACTACCCATATATCTCTTCATATGTCCTTTATAAAACTCCGGCATGTGGGCCTCGCTTAGCTTACAGTAATGAGGGCTTTCATCAAGCAACGTACTAACTGATTTACGCCATATGGTCTCCCAATGTCATATGTATATTATTATTACACTCTTATAATATAAACTTCATCCCTAACCCAAGCCTCAAAATTACTCAGCTCATTCGCGCCTCGTGGTGGCACATTCGCGCTGTGTTGGCCCTTGGCCTTCTGCGCGTTCACGCAGACCATTTTCCTTGCCTGCCAGCTCGACTTGTAATGTCCATATCTCCTTACCTCAATGTCCTATTGAGGAGCGGTTTGTTGCATTGGAAACTAGACTTCCCGAACTTTACTTTAGGCTTTTGTTTCACTTAAAAACTCTTAATATTCTAGAAGATATTCTTTCTCCCAATTAGACCAAAATTTATGTACCAAACCTTGCCCAACTATCCTTCAAAGACTTGGAAGCTTAATCTCCTTACTTCACTTGTTTTCCAATCCCTCTATAAGCTGTTACACGAACTCGAACTCTTATAATTATAAAATGAGCACCTATGATTTGACATCTTCTCGACAATAACTCCGATGTCTGCAACTGAATAGCTAACACCTAACAAATCTCAACGTGCAGAACCACGGGGTGTAACATTCTTCCTTCCCTTAAAAACATTCATCGTCAGATGTTATAGTTACAAATCCATGACGTTTTTACTGATGTCTTGAAGTGACTGCCCTTCTCTTATGCTCTGATCGCCTTATTTTTAACATTGGTTGGTCAACCTCTTCTCGTTCTCCCTTGGATCTTTATTGAACTCTTTCATAATGCTATAGCCTTCTGTTCTTATATAACTGAACTAAAATTCAATTAACATTCTATTCCTGTCAAGGTGGCTTTGGTTCGCCATGGCTATGGCTACTCGCCGACTTGCAAGTACTCCCTCTTACTTGTTCTTCATTTCTTCATTAGCGGACAACTCCCTTGCTCGACTACGGCACCTTTCTTGAATCTCTTTTTCTTCGAAGTGCTCTTCTCCACTTGCCATTTTATAGTATTAGTTCGGGAGTTCATAGAATGTCCTCTCAGAAGTACAAATCTGTTATATTTCTAGAAGGCTTTTCCGTTTCCGAGGTAATCCTGTCAATATGACTGCACATTTATCCCTCCAATGCCCCTCAAGAACCAGAAATCCCCTGGCACTTTTGCAAACCTGCTTATTTTCTCCCAATTCATATCCTTATTCATTATTATTGCCCTCCAGTTCCACTTATCAGAATCTGATTTCGAACCCTTTACCTTCGTCTTGCGTTCTATACTACATACTCTATTCTTTCTGTATACTCTAATGTTATTGCATCAGGCTTACGCAATTCTAACTTTCAGAGAAAATAATGTGAATTTGCCCTATCGCACTTGCCACCTGAACTTCAATACCGTGTTCAGTCAATACCTTTAACATATAACCTCATTGATTATCTTTACTGGTTAACATAACCACACATAAGCTATCGTATACCTATACTAACACCTCACTTACCAAGTATCCCCAGTACTATTTAAAATCGTCTTAATTTTGTAACTGTATACGTCTTCTCTCTCTCTCTCTATCAAGCCGGTCCGCCTCATCTTTCACAATCATTGAGAATTTCCAACCGTGAGGTTCACACGCTTCTAATTTTCCTCAAGCTGTTCTAGTTCCTCATCTTTCTCTTATGTCTAAACCTGTAGGACTTCTTAGCATACTTCCTAGAGGATCACCCATCCTACCCATCCTAGTACTACTCTGGCCCAAGCACGCTTAACCTCGAAGTTTTGATGGGATCAGGTGCATTAGTGCTGGTATGATCGTATCCATCCTACTGCGTGGCCTTTATCACGTGACCTAAAACAAGTTGAAGTTCTAACGGATCCCAAAAAAATTTTTGATCATGAATCTCCCTCGGATTTGGAAAAATCCCTCACTTTCCTGACCAAGCAATTCATTGTTTTAGCCTTTGGAACTCTCGATGACAAGCTATCAATTAACACATACACTGCTTTCCATTCCTAAATTTTAAGATTCCTTGTAGTGGTAAAACTTCTTAGCCGCAGTTATCTATAAGTACCTTGGTTATCGGTCCCTGTAAAACTTCCATTTATCAACTATCAATGGTATCCTAAAATAGATGTACACATGCAAGAAGTTCCAATAAAAGACTCATATAGCTGTAGCCGACTTGTCCTCTTCTCGGTCTGGAGGGCGGTAAAGTGAAGTATCCTCCTCATCGTCCTTGCACCATTCTATTAGCCATCTCATCATGGTGATTGTTTATATGGTTCTATGTCATATACTCTTACAATTGACATAACTAGTGGCTCGAATTTTTACGAGGGTTCATTGTTACCAGCTTGCTTCGACCAATCGCAATATCCTCGAATCGTTTTCTTGCCATCTTATCTCCGTCTACTTTCATGGCTTCTCTTTGAATTCCTTAGCTCATCTTGCTTCGTAACTCCCTATTACTTCTCGATTTTCCCATTGTCGGGTGTCATAATTCCTCCAATACCTTAGTCAGCCCTTGTACTCAAGCTTACTTGCTTCCCCCCTTAAAGGCTTTATCTTATGGTGTTGTATTCTATTGCCATTCTCGATCAAAATTTCATCCTATAATAATCCTTTCATCATCGCTTTTGTTCTTTCACTTACGAATCCTTCAAGTTCCCTACTTGTCATTACCCAAAAATACTACTTTAAATCTCAAATCTTGCCTATAATAATCCCTAGGGATACTCGAAATGATGTTGTACCCCACTATCTGTTCAGCTGGAATAGTACTTTTTATTCCAATAATTAATGCCTAGTGTCCACTTGTAGTATCATCTTCATCTTATCATTCCATATCATCTCACCCCACACTTTCCCATTAATCGATCTGTAACCATCATAGATGTATAATCTTTGTGATCTCCTAAATCTTTGGTCCTTGTCCTTCTTTGGAGAATTTTGGCAGAGTGCCCATTATTTACAACCTTCTTAGTTCTGGTTATAAGGACGTCTAAGTTGGTTCCGGAGTCCTCACATTCTGCCTTTGCCACGTACAACCTTACTTTATTTCCTGTTGATTTATTTAAACTTGATCTTATCATCTGCTTTCCAGCTTTCATCTTAACCTTTTCCTCAATTATGCATTAGCTGACCCTCAATGGGTATACATTTTTCCTTGTCCAAGTTTCTCCCTCTTTCTTGATATCATAACCCCTCTTTTTTTTCCTAATGCTCTTTCTTATGTTGTTAGTCGAGTTATCGCTATCTGACTTTAATCCTCGAGAAAATCCAATCCTGATTCCCTCTGTAGCATTTGCTACCTCAATTTTTGACATACAGCACAATCAACACTTTTGACATCAATCATAAGGGTATACATAATACTCAATGTAGCCACTTGTGACTTATCTTTTTATCTCTTTTCAACACCTTTTTCCTGCGAGATATCCCGTTGCCATTCGATTTTGTCATGAATCTGTAGCTTTAATACATCTCCCCTCTTTTGATCAGCTAGCAAGACTCATACCTCACAATCATTTCGAAATTCTATTTGTAAAGCCCATATGCTCCTAATTTTTCCTCGGCTATTCTGGTTCCTCATATTCCCTTTTTCGTATGTCTAAATCTGTAGGTCTCCCTAGCATATCTTTCTACATCCTAACTGTGAATCCTGACAATATATCTTTACTTAGAAATCTTTACTCGTACTCGTACTCGTACCCGGTCTCCTTGTCTAAAAGAATCAACCTCACATCCTTTACATTCGCAAAGAACTAAATCGATCCTTGCGATATTTTATCTTCACTTGTACACCTACTCTCTTCTCTCTTCACACGTAAATCGACATTGCATCTAATTTCTCTATCATCAAATAACCTTCCCAATACCCATCTGAAAAAAAATTTCGAGGTAAAGTCTTCTTATAAAGGTTAGCTAGAAATATACCACATGTTCCTAAGGTTGGTACAATCTCTACTTCCTTCATCAGCCAAGCAACATCACATTTAGAAGTTGTATAAGCAATCTAGAAAACAATCATAAATGCAAACCAGCTTACCTCTTGCATCACGACTCGGAATATACCTGAACCTTTATCGATCATCCTTTCGTACTTTCCTAGTCACTTCCTCTTCCATTCATTAGCTATATATTTCAATTATACTTGCGACCTCCTTACCATATCTGAGTCATAATCCTTTTCACCAATACTTACCTCTGTACTGATTCCCTCAACTTCTGTTGTCCCTGTAATCCCAATATCATCATTTACTTCCTTTGTCAATACCATTCCTCTGCTGAAATCAAGGGTTAGTGCAAGGAATTTCATTTCCCTTTGACTTGGCTCTCATCGCACGATCTTAGACGTGAAAGAAGGGTAACTATCCTAAATGCCCTGTGGCCTCCTGTTTATAAATGTGACGTGCAACACACCATAAACAAAACTCTACTGGACACGACTTTGCAGACAACCCCTAGGACGAACTGCTCTGATACCACTTCTGTCACGACCCAAACCGGAGGGCCGCGATTGGCACCCAAAACCCTACTCGGCTGAGGGCCATACAACTATTCCATCCAGGAGTCACAACTTCTCCCTTATCGTTAATTCAAAGAAAACCTTTAGTCACAAATAAAATCTTTACAAAGGAAACAAAGCATAAAGGCTCATCGACCTATATGGTCGCTTTACACAACTGTCAACTCCTCGACGCCCTATCCACAGGACACTGTCTGCAAAAGTCTCTAACGTACACGAGATACCATAATATAATTACTCTGACTCGGCAACACTCGGAGAGATGGAGCTCACCAATCCGGTGATAGCCTAGGAACATCCTATAGCCAACGTCTTCTACTCATACGTATACTGTTGCGTGGCATGAAAGCGCCCCAGAAGAAAGGGGGTCGGTTTAATAGTGTGCGAGTATGTAAGGCATAAATAACATCATAGTAAGAAGTATGGAACATAACGGGGGATAAAGATGACCGTACATTTGATTGCCTCTTGGGGCGGATACCATACGTACAACTTTAACCTTTTTAAATCAATAAGCACATAAAATCATGGAAGACATCTGAAACATTTTAATGAATGTGCAAAGATAAATTAAAACATCACTACATAGGCCACAGCGTCACCCCCTGTCAACAGTGCCATATATATACACATCACAACAAAGGCCACAGCACACCCCCTGTCAACTGTGCCATATATATACACATCACTACAAAGGCCACAAGACACCCCCCCGTCGGCGCCGTGCCATATATATACACACACACAAAGGCCACAAAGACACCACCTTGTCAACTGTGCCATATATATACACATCATAACAAAGGCCAAAGCACACCCCCTGTCAACTGTGCCTTATATATACATGAAGAATGAAAATAAGTGTAGTGCATAATCAAAATGAAATAATAGAGCTCTCTGTAATGTCACAAAATAGTCATATACATATACTATACTCATGGCATGTATAGGAGTTCAAATGAAAATTACCGCTCTATCCCACCTTGAAGGAACAATTTATAAGGTGAGATCAACAACAATGAAATAAATCGAGTAAATCATGAAATAGCTTAACATCTTCACATCATCGTTGAAATCATACTTGAGACCTTTAAGCATAAAATCATCCTCTACGTAATCCTCATAAAAAAAATCATTTTTAACATCATAAGAAGCTTTAAGAGTCATAAACTTCTAGCTTTTGAAATCAACGAGGTTATGAAAACACTTATGGAATCATACCACAGGAATCATGCCTTTGAAAGAAAGAGACGAGCCTTAACATACCTGTTCGACCTCCTATTAGCTACGCTTATTTGCCCAAGCTCGCAAGTATACATTTAATAGGATTTACACTAACGTTAGACTCATCATCGCGTACTTGTTCCAAGTTTCACATCAAACTATTTTATATTCTGCCAAAAATCGGGCAGCATCTCCCCTGTTTATATGCCTGGCCCGAATTCTCAATTCAACAACCAACAACAACAACAAAAATATTAACATCATTAGCATCATTTCCAACGCCAAGTATTCCATAGAACAGCCCACACGCTATTTTCCAACTTCTATAACCAACCAACCCACCATACAATTATTTAACCACGCTACCTTCGTGAATAGGCCGGTATTAGCATAAGTAGGAAGAGATTCATACCTTACTCCAAATATTATGGATATATCTTCACTCCTCCACCTTGATCTTAAGCCACAACGCGTCACTACACAATTTTGTAGTTGCAACTATACGCCATCTGGACCGAAATTTGGGAATTATACCTGGTTTGGGCTAAGATTTGGTGTTGGAGGTTTGGGGGAAATTTCCAGAGGTTTGGAGGGGTTTTTGGTGTGTTTTTATGAAGAAAGAGGAGTTAAGACCCCTTAAATAAAGTTCCAGAATCTGCCTGCACCGCCTCAGAAATCGTTCAGCGCGATCGCGCCACCTTTGGGCTCGTTCACGCAGGATTAACTTTTCTGCCTGCGCATTCGTTCAGTAAAAATGTCATAACTCTTGATCCCGATATGGTATGAGGGCACAAGACCTATGGTTCTAAAGCTCTTTCAATTATCTACAACTTTCCTTCTTGGAGTTTTTCCAAATCCCAAACTTATAATGAAATTTTGGCCCCTCCAAGTCAAATCATCCGAAAATATTTCCTTAAATCGTCCTTTTGGAAGGCTTATGCTCATATTTGGCTTAAGGGTCCTTCTTAGGACTTGATCAACTTTCCATGTACTACCCATATATCTCTTCATATGTCCTTTATAAAATCCCAGCAAGTGGACCTCGCTTAGCTTACAGTAATGAGGGCTTTCATCAAGCAACGTACTAACGGATTTACGCCATATGGTCTCCCAATGTCATATGTATATTATTATTACACTCTTATAATATAACCTTCATCCCTATCCTGAGCCTCAAAATTACTCAGTGCGTTCGCGCCTCGTGGTGGCGTGTTGGCGCTTTGTTGGCCCTTGGCCTTCTGCGCGTTCGCGCCACTCCCTGGCGCGTTCGCGCGGACCATTTTCCTAGCCTGCCAGCTCGACTTGTAATGTCCATATCTTATTACCCCGATATCCTATTGAGGAGCGGTTTGTTGCATTGGAAACTAGACTCCCGAGCTTCACTTTAGGCTTTTGTTTCACTTCAAAACTCTTAATATTCTAGAAGATATTCTTTCTCCCAGTTAGACCAAAATTTCTGTACCAAACCTTGCCCAACTTTCCTTCAAAGACTTGGAAGCTTAATCTCCTCACTTCACTTGTTTCCCAATCCCTCTATAAGCTGTTACGCGAACTCGAACTCTTATAATTATAAAATGAGCACCTATGATTTGACATTTTCTCGATAATAACTCTGATGTCTACAACTGAATAGCTAACACCTAACAAATCTCAACGTGCAGAACTACGGGGTGTAACATAGTCCCTTCTTTCTAAGGCATGAATCTTATGGCATGATTTTCTCTCCTTCTCCATGAATTCCCCATATTCCGGAAACTAAGAGTCTATGTTTATGAATAGCCATATGAGATAAAGATAAGAGATACATTATGAGCACGATAATGATGATGATTAGCTTAAGTCTAAAGATTCTAGAGTTCATGGCATGATGTTTCTACAAAGCTAACGATGTTAACTACGATCCATTGATGTTGTTTATTGTATACACTCACCTTATATGCTAATTCCTTCAAGGTGAGCAGAATGTACGTTTATGAATGCTCCATAATGGAATCGGGGGTTCACGACCTTATGTCACCCCGATAAAGTATAGTTGTCTTTGAGTTTCTATGCGCATTATGATGAGTACATGATGATGATATTACACCGCGCCTATATATATAAAGGGCGAGATACCGCTAAGGCGGGCGGCGTATACACCATGTCTAGATGGCATGGGCGACACCCTTAGTGGGCGGCGATGAGATATTTACCCGGACGTGGGAGGGACCGGACGCGGCTAATGATTATCACACCGTACTATATGGTCGGGCACTTATACATATATGCATACATGATATGATGATGATTATGAAGTAAGCCAGCATGCATTATTTCTTTCATTATTGACAAACAGTTACAGGTTGCTCCTTATTTGATGCTTCCTTATTTCATTGATGTATTATTATTGTTTATGCCTTACATACTCAGTACAATGCTCGTACATCGACGTCCTTTTCTTTGGTCGGGCCGTGTTCATGCCCCAGTGCAGACAGAGAGGAGATCCAAACTCGTAGGAGCTATTAGCAGGCCTTGAGAGCACTCCATTATTCCGGAGGTGCCATTGCTTATTGTTTTGTGTATATGTATGTTGGGCACGACGGGGTCCTGTCCCGTCCATATATCTAGTACTCTAGTAGAGGCTCGTAGATACGTATGTGTGGGTAGTATAGTCTCACGGTTTCATCTCGTATGTATATATATTATTTTGATAGCCGGAGGGCTTCTGTATATAAGGTAAATATGTTTCAAGTGTAAATGGTTCTTCTATGATTATAAGCATGAGACTAATGAATGACCGCAGAATGAGTAATAGAATGTGCAGTGCTCGGTGGTTAGCCACAGGTACCCGTCATGGCCCCTTCAGTCGGGTCGTGACAAAAGTGGTATCAGAAGCCGGTTCGATCTAAGGAAGTGTCTAAGAGCCGTATCTAGTAGAGTCTTGTTTATGGTGTGTTGCGCGCCACGCTAATAAACAGGAGGTTACAGGGCATTTTGGAAAAATGACCATTCTTCTTCTTATGAGATCGTGCGATAGAGCCGTGTATAAGATTATCTCCTCCCTAATAGCATGCTATGATTTCAGAAATGCCGCTAAAGGGAAAAGCTACAGCTGCCCAGAAGGGCAAGATTACGATGAAAAGATGGGTAGAAAGGGAGCCACCAATTAATGTAGAAAAGGGCGAATCACATAATGAGGCTCCATCCAATACCTCTCCCACTCCGCCTATTATAGAAGAACAAGAGGGGGCTTCAGCTCCAACTCCTATGCCTCCAGTTCCTCCACCGGCTACTTCGGGATAACAAGTGACCGAGACTATTCATCTATTGACGCAGTTAGTTGCCGCCCAGGCACAGTGGTAGGGTACAGGTTCGAGTGACGGGGCAGCTAGCACTAAAGCCGATGATTTCATGAGTTTGAATCCTCTGGAATTTTTCGGGTCAAAGCCGGATGAAGATCCGCAAGGTTTTATTGATGAAATGTTGAGAACGTTGAAGATTATTCATGCCTCCGAAACCGAATCTGTGGAGCTAGCATCTTATAGACTCCGGGATGTGGCGGTCTTATGGTATAATAATTGAATATCATCAAGAAAAGAGAATGTACCTCCTCCCGTTTGGCAAGAATTTGTAGATGCCTTCATCCGCCACTATTTGCCACCCGAGGTCCGCCGAGCTAGAGCGGATAGATTCTTAAATTTGAAGCAAGAAAATATGAGTGCCCGGGAGTATAGCCTTCAGTTTAATTCATTGGCAAGATATGCCCTGACTATGGTGGCCGACATGGGAGATAGGGTGCACAAGTTTGTGAGTGGCTTAGGGCCACATTTATTTAAGGATTGTTTGATGGCTTCGTTGCAAGATGGGATGGATATTTCCCGCATTCAGGCCCATGCCCAAAACTTAGAGGAGCACCAACATCCACAAAGGGGTGAGCGTGATATTGATAGGGGGCAAAGCAAGAGGGCCAGATCTATGGGGGCAGGTAGCGACTATAGAGGGCGATCGAGGCAGTCATATTCTAAACACTCAGGCCAGTCGATGATTAGTGCAACTCCTCGGGTTACGGGTAGGAGATTTGATCGCTCCTTTCGTTCAGGAAAGGGTCAGAGTTCGAGGGCCCCAGGTTCTCAGTTTGGGGGAGATTATAGCTAGAGGAGACCCCCGCACAGCGATGCGGCGCGGTGGTAGATTACATTTCGGACGGTGTCGCCAAGGGTTCGGTGCACTGTATGCTGTGTGTGGGTGGGGCACATGATGCGAGGTGCCGTCGATGAGCGGTGAGAGTTGGGGTTCGGCCCACGGGATCGGTGGCTGGTTAACTTCGGTGCGCCCGGCGGGGCAGACTGCGCGGGTTCCGGCGGGGGGGGGTAGGCGGGGGGCATCGCGGGGTGCCGCTCAACCTCGTATGTATGCTTTAGCCGACGACGGGGATCTCGAGTCCTCCCGGATGTGGTTACGATTATATTATCCGTATTTTCTCATGATGTGTATGTATTGATAGATCGGGTTCTACCTATCTTATATTACACCGTATGTTGTCTGGTCGTATTGGGGTGGAAACCCGAGCCAATTAAACACTTTTGAGGTATCTACTCGGTTGGTGATCCCGTGATAGCTAGACAAGTGTCAAAAATTGTGTAATTGTGATATGCGACCGCCGGACTAAAGGCGATTTAGTTGAGTCGGGAAATGTTAGATTTCGATGTGATTACGGGTATGGATTGGTTGGCCTCATGTTATGCTAATGTTGATTGCGAGTGAAAGTAGTTCGATTTTAATTTCGGGAGAGTGTGTGTGTGTGTGTGTGTGTGTGTGTGTAACACTGGCTTGACCTCGAGGGCAGGCTTATTTCCTACCTTAAAGCAAGAAAGATGATAGCTAAAGGCTATATTTATCACCTAGTTCGAGTTCATGACACCGAAGCAAAGTCACCAACTTTCCAATCTGTTCCAAAGAGTGAATGAATTTCGGATGTATTTTCGGATGAACTTCCGGGCCTTTCCTCCGGAAAGAGATTGATTTCGCTATTGATGTGTTGCCGGATACCAAGCCTATTTCTATTCCTCCTTACCAAATGGCTCGTGATTGAAAGACCTAAAGGCACGGTTGAAAGATTTGCTTGAGAAGGGGTTTATTAGACCCCGGTTCATCACCGTGGGGAGCACACTGTCCCGTTTGTAAGAAAGAAAGATGGCTCCTATGAATGTGCATCGATTATAGGCAGTTGAATAAGGTGATGATAAAGAACAAATATCCTCTTCTGAGAATTGATGATTTATTTGATCAACTACAGGGTGCCAAGTGGTTTTCCTAAATAGATGTAAGGTCAAGTTATCATCAAGAAAGACTTAAAGAAGAAGATATTCCCAAAACAACTTTCAGAATGAGATATGGTCATTATGAATTTCGGGTGATGTCATTTGGGTTAACTAATGCCCCGGCAGTGTTCATGAATTTGATGAATAATGTATTCAGGCCTCTCTTAGATCTGTTCGTGATAGTATTCATTGATGATATTCTGGTATACTCTCGCACAAAATCAGAACATGCTGACCATTTATGTATTATTCTTGGAATTCTTCGAACTCGAGAATTGTATGCAAAATTTTCAAAGTGCGAGTTTTGGTTGAATTCTGAAACGTTTTTAGGCCATGTTATTTTAGATGATGGCATTCGAGTTGATACACAAAAAATTGAAGCTGTGAAGACTTGGCCAAGGCCTATAACACCCACCGAAGTTCGTAGTTTTCTGGGATTGGCAGGTTATTATAGAAGGTTTGTAGAGGGATTTTCATCTAATTCAACCCCATTGACGAAGCTAACCCAGAAGTCAGCTAAATTCCAGTGGAATGATGCTTGTGAGTGTAGCTTTCAGGAATTGAAAGATAGGTTAATTTCATCTCCCGTCTTAACAATCCCAGAAGGGCCAGATGGTTATGTTGTGTACTGTGATGCTTCCGGCGTTGGGTTAGGATGCGTATTGATACAGCACGGTAAAGTCATTACTTATGCTTCGAGGTAGTTGCGGAAACATGAAAAGAACTACCCAACTCATGATCTCTAATGGTGCGTGATTATTCATGCATTAAAGATGTGGAGACACTACTTGTATGGTGTACATGTCAATATTTATACAGGTCACAAGAGTCTTCAATACATTTTCAAACAGAAGGAGATAAATCAGCGGTAGAGGTGGTAGTTAGAATTATTGAAAGATTATGATGTGAGTATTTTATACCACCTCGGGAAGGCAAATGTAGTAGCTGATGCGCTTAGCCGCAGATCAATGGGCAACCTATGTGAAGTTCCTTCAGAGAAGAAAGAATTGATTCATAAGCTCCATCAACTAGCTAATCTTAGAGTTCATCTAATTGATCAGGCAGCACAGGAATTGATTTCAATAATCCCACTGTTTCATCCTTGGACATGGAGGTAAAAGAGCGTCAATATGAAGATCCTCAGTTGAGCCACTATAGAGACACATTTCAGGAAAAAGAGAAGTCTCCGTTTGAAACTTCTATGGATAGAATTCTTAGATACCGAGGCAGGCTATGTGTTCCGAATGTTACAGAATTACGTCGTCGAATTCTAGGATAAGCTCATTATTCTCGGTATTCTATTCATCCAGGAGCGACAAAGATGTATCATGATCTCAAGTTAATTTATTGGTGGGATGGAATGAAGAAAGACATAGCAGAATTTGTAGCTCAATGTCCAAACTGTCAGCAAGTGAAAATCGAGCATCAAAAGCTGTGAGGATTATTAAAGCAATGGAAATTTCTACTTAAAATGGGGAAGTGATCAACATGGATTTTATTGTGGGATTACCCCGTTCCCGAGGCAATTATGATTCCATATGGGTGATCGTGGACAGACTCACGAAAGCAGCTTATTTTCTTTCAGTTAGAATCACATACTCAGCAGAAGATTATGCAAGGTTGTATATCAAGGAGATTGTGCGACTCCATGGTATCCCGATGTCTATTATTACAGATAGAGGGGCACAATTTACAGCTAAGTTCTGGAAATCTTTCCAAGAAGGTTTAGGCACTCAAGTAAAGCTCAGCACGACATTTCATCCGCAAACTGATGGGCAAGCTGAACGTACTATTCAGACCTTGGAGGATATGCTAAGAGCATGTGTTCTAGATTTCGGGGGTGGTTGGGATGACCACTTACCCCTTATTGAGTTTGCATATAACAATAGCTACCATTCCAGTATCCAAATGGCTCCGTATGAAGCTCTGTATGGGAGGAAGTGTAGATCCCCAATTCGATGGTTTGAAGTAGGGGAAGTACAACTAATAGGTCCCGAATTGATTCAACAAACGCAGAGAAATTCAAGGTGATTCGAGATCGATTGTTGACAGCCCAAAGTCGCCAAAAATCTTATGCGGACAACCGCCGGCGAGACTTAGAATTTCAAGTTGGTGATTGGGTATTCTTAAAGGTGTAGCCGATGAAAGGTGTGATGAGATTTGGTAAGAAAGGGAAGTTGAGTCCTCGATACATAGGACCTTATAAGATTGCTCGCAAAGTGGGTCAAGTAGCTTATGAATTGGACTTGCCTCCAGAACTTGAATCAGTCCATCCAATTTTCCATGTCTCAATACTCCGCAAGTGTGTTGGAGATCCTATGAGGATTGTTCCAATAGATGATGTTCAAGTGATAGAAAGGCTGACTTATGAAGAAGTACCCGTTGCCATACTGGATAGGCAAATGCGGAGGCTCAGAAATAAAGAAATGGCTTCAGTTAAAGTCTTATGGAGAAATAACAACCGAGAAGAAATGACTTGGGAAGCAGAAGAGAGTATGAAATCCAAGTACCCGCACTTATTTCAGCCCCCAGAAGAGATCCACGATGAAACATCAGGATTATGAGGTATGTATGTTTTCTTTTTATGCATATGGGTCGTGTGTGACCAACTTATATTGCTATTGTGTTGTGGCCCTGTGAGGCAATGTTATTGTGACATTGTGATAGGATGGTAGTGCCATATTACAGGGGAAACTCTGGCGAAATTTTCGTAGAATTCCCGAGTGCTTAACATTCGAGGACGAATGTTCCAAAAGGGGGGGAGAATGTTACACCTCGGAAAATTTCCCGTTAACGTACAGTGAATAGACTAATGAAGGGCACGAAGTATATGATGTCTTGGTAAGTAAGAAATAACATTTGATGATTCTAAATGAGATTTCAAAGACATTCGAGGTAGGAGACGGAAGTTGTTAAGGAAAGCAAGGTATATGTTGTGTGTCGGGAAAGATTTACGAGTATCGAATTAATGATGGCTTAATGATGTCTTGGAGAAGAGTTATAATGTCCCTTAGATTGGTAATGAGGTGTTAAACAAGTGTCAAGAAGGTTCCATAAGGATTGGAGGTCAAACGAGTCGACGAGAACGAACTTCGGAAATTTTGGGCATTATACGGCCCAACATAATAGCCATATAAAGCCGTATGTTGTGACCGAAATGGGTCCTTCCTTTGGACCAGATCTACGGCCATACATATGGCCGGTATAAATTATACGGCTTGATGTCGTCGTAGAATCTGGTCGGGATAGCTTTTAAAATTTATATAAGGGACCAATCTCATTCCATTTATTTCATTTCTCCTCTCCACACTTCAAGAACATTCTAGAGACCACTCCACTCTTCATCCACAAGAACTCAAGAGAGATTTGTGATCAACTTCATCAAACCAACAAAAACAAGTGTATGAAACTCATTAAAGTTCATTCAAGCCAAGAAATTCCAATGGAAGTGAACTAGGGTTTTGGTGTAAGAGGGGTATTTCCACTCAAGGCTTATTCCTACACTATCTAAGGTAAGTTTTATGATCATTCCATGTTGTTTAAGGTAATGAGAGGTTGAAAGATTTGGATTATGGAAGGAGATAGAAAATGGATCACAAAGATGAGAATAATGAGATTTTGAGTAGTAGCTTGGAATGAGTCATGAATATTGATATGTTGTGATTATAAGTATGTTATAAATGACATTTAGAATATGGGATAAGCATTATATGTGAGAAAACGTAATAGCGAACTATGGATAATGTAGATGAATGATGATTGTTGCTTATAATATTGTGAATGTTGTTATGGATGTTTGGGAGTTGATATGTGATATGAGGAAAGTTATACAAACAAAGGAAATGTTGCCCAATTTTCTCTAGCTTTAGTAAGCACGTTCTTATAATCGCTTAGCTAATGTTAATACGAACTCTCTTGAAGGTAAAAACGTGAGCATTGAAGGAGAACGATCAAGCGATAGAATATCTAAAGGAAAATGTATGTGAGGCTAGTCCCTTCTTCCTAAGGCATGAATCTTATGGCATGATTTTCCCTCCTTCTCCATGAATTCCCTATATTCCGGAAACTAAGAGTCTATGTTCATGAATAGCCATATGAGATAAAGATAAGAGATACATTATGAGCACGATAATGATGATGATGAGCTTAAGTCTAAAGATTCTAGAGTTCATGGCATGATGTTTCTACAAAGCTAACGATGTTAACTACGATCCATTGATGTTTTTTATTGTATACACTCACCTTATATGCTAATTCCTTCAAGGTGAGCGAGAATGTATGAATGCTCCATAATGGAATCGGGGTTCACGACCTTATGTCACCCCCGATAAAGTATAGTTGTCTTTCGGTTTCTATGCATGCATTATGATGAGTACATGACGATGATGATATTACACCGCGCCTTTACATGGTGGGCAGACACCCAAGGCGGGCAACATATACACACATGTCTGCAGACGGCATGGGCGGGTACACCACTAGTGGGCGGCATGAGATATTTACCCCGGACGCGGGCTAATGATTATCACACCGTACCTATATGGTCGGGCACCTTATACATATATGCATACATGATATGATGATGATTATGAAGTAAGCCAGCATGCATTATTTCTTTCATAATTGACAGACAGTTACAGGTTGCTCCTTATTTGATGCTTCCTTATTTCATTGATGTATTATTATTGTTTATGCCTTACATACTCAGTACAATGCTCGTACTGACGTCCTTTTTCTTTGGACGCTGTGTTCATGCCCACAGGTAGACAGAGAGGAGATCCAGACTCGTAGGAGCTATTAGCAGGCCTTGAGAGCACTCCATTATTCCGGAGGTGCCATTGCTTATTGTTTTGTGTATATGTATTTTGGGCACCACGGGGTCCTGTCCCGTCCATATGTCTAGTACTCAGTGTAGGCTCGTAGATACGTATGTGTGGGTAGTATGGTCTCACGGTTTCTCCTCGTATGTATATATATATTATTTTGATAGCCGGAGGGCTTATGTATATAAGGTAAATATGTTTCAAGTGGAAATGGTTCTTCTATGATTATAAGCATGAGACTAATGAATGACCGCAGAATGAGTAATAGAATGAGCGGTGCTCGGTGGTTAGCCCCGGGTACCTGTCATAGCCCCTAGTCGGGTCTTGACATCTACATAGGATTCAAGTGACCATAACGACTGATACCAATAGACTGCAGCTCCAAAGTAAGTGGAGTACTCCTGAGAATCCACTGATAAATTACCTACGGGTCAAATCCGCCTACCTGTCTACCTGCAGACATAAACGCAGCATCCACACGAAAGGACGTCAGTACGAATAATGTACTAAGTATGTAAGGCATGAATAACAACATAATAAGAAATATAGAACATAACATGAGATAAAGATAGCCTGCACATCTGATTGCCTCATAAGGCGAAGACCATACATGCTTAGCTTTCAAAAGAAAACATTTCTCATATACGTATATAACATAATAGTGCTGCGGAACGTGCAGCCCGATCCATAAATATATTATATTGCTGCGGAACGTGCAGCCCAATCCATATATATATATATATATATATATATATATATATATATATATATATATATATATATATATATATATATATATATATATATATATATATATATATATATATATATATATATATATATATATATATATATATATATATATATATATATATATATATATATATATATATATATATATATATATATATATATATATATATATATATATATATATATATATATATATATATATATATATATATATATATATATATATATATATATATATATATATATATATATATATATATATATATATATATATATATATATATATATATATATATATATATATATATATATATATATATATATATATATATATATATATATATATATATATATATATATATATATATATATATATATATATATATATATATATATATATATATATATATATATATATATATATATATATATATATATATATATATATATATATATATATATATATATATATATATATATATATATATATATATATATATATATATATATATATATATATATATATATATATATATATATATATATATATATATATATATATATATATATATATATATATATATATATATATATATATATATTATATATATATATATATATATATATATATATATATATATATATATATATATATATATATATATATATATATATATATATATATATATATATATATATATATATATATATATTATATATATATATATATATATAATACAAGACTCTATCGGAGTGACATAAGGTCGGTAGCCTCCGATTTATATCATGGAACAATCATCATCGCTATATCTCACCTTGAAGGAACAATTATTATAAGGTGGGATCAACAACAATGAATAAAATTGAGAAAATCATGAAATATGCTCAATAATCTCATAATAGCATCAATATCATAAGCTTTGGAATTTCTAGAATTAAAATCATCATCATCATGTTCGTCATCAAAAACATCTCATCTTTAGTATCATAAGAAGCTTTTAAGAATTATGAACTTCTAACTTTTGGAAGTAAGAAGGTTATGGAAACATATATGGAATCATATCATAGGGATCATGCCTTTTGAAAGAAAGGGACTAGCCTTAACATACCTTTCGGTCTCCTTAGCCACTCAACGTTTATCCTTCCAAGCTCGTAAATCTACATATAAACCATTCATACTATTGTTAGGTTCAATGTCATACGCTCATCTTGAGCCTTCAATTTAATTCCATTTAGAATCTGCCGAAATTCGGACATCATCTCTCCTATTTATATGCCTACCCTGAAATCACAATCCAACAACCAACAACAACAATACCAACATCACAACAATATTATCAACACCAATAGGCTCCATAAAACATACCACACGATGTTTTCCAAATTTCTCAACTAACCATAACAATATCCACAATACCATAATTAAAGAATTATATTCAATTTAATCTCAAATTAATCCAAAATCTCCTTTCAAATTCGTTCCATAGTCATCATCTTCACTTTAATAGTTTGCAACTTCTATACTATGATTCTCTTCTTTTATAGGACTTGCTAAACCTTTAAATCAACTTAATCATGAGAAATAGGATGGAGAACATACCTTACACTAGAAGAACTTCACCCCACTCAACTTCTTCCAAGACCAAATTTATCAAAACATTAAGTAGAGACAAGAACAATCCTTCTCTATGACTTAGCTTGGGGTTTTGGAGTTTAATCCTCTTTTGTGATGGTATAGAATGTTTTGGAATGGTGGAGAGCCTTCAATAATATTCTTGTAGTGGAGAGAGAAGTGTGGAAAATTCTAGAGAGGTGCGGAGAGGTTAGGGGAGTTCTAGAGGATTATGGAGTTGAAGAAAAATGACTAAAATGAAGTGTAGAGGCCCTTTTATAGGTGCTAAATTCGGATTGGGCCGGGTCAAAAAATAAGTGGGCTTTTAAGTGAATTTTCCGGATTCCTGCCTAGGTTCGGGTTCCTCTAACTGTCCGTTTTAAAATGCCCGTAACTCCCTGCTCCGATGTCTCATTGACGAATGGTTTGTTTCTTTGGAAACTAGACTCGACGAACATCATTTTAAGCTTTTGAAACACCTTAAAACTCCTAATATACCTGGAGATATACCCCTCTAAATTTGACCCAAAATTCTGTTCAAAATTCTGCCAACTTTTTTTTTCTTTCAAATTTTTGACAAACTTATTTTCTTCGATTTGCTTGATCCCGGAATATTTCGAAACTCTCCATACATGATATTTATCATTTATTATACATGATAATAGTCATGTCCTTTGGTTTCAAGGTTGTCCTTCCCGGTTATGACTTACGAGATCGTAATTCATCCTTTACTTCATTGTTACGTACTTTCCATGGCTTGTACCTTCCAAAATTTCATGGGACGTCTCTAATACTCCATTAATATGATGAAGTACGTGGCATGCCCATGCTTTTAAAGTGCGAGGTGTAACAGTATATAATCCCAGAACAGAAGGAGAATAAAGAAGAAGGGAAGAAAAGAGAGAAAAGCAATCACATCCACCGACACAAACTTAGAGCAGCAAGTGTCTCAAAGTAAACAAGTTGCAGTCTAGTCTAAAAAAAAGGCATAAGAGGTTATACATATCTTATATACTTAAGAAATTTGTATAAGAATGGGTAGAGGCAACATATACCATATTAAGGGCTAGCAACAATTGTACCATATTCATAAACAAAGGGTATGTACACTTTTAATCAGAAAGGAAAATAACAAGCATATTGATTAAAAAACCACCATGTCCAGATTTCTAAGAAAAAAAAAATCAATCATTTAAATAGTCTAGGAGCAGCACAACATTATAGGAAGTCATCATAGCACATACAAGATATAATACACACAATGAGCATATCAAATCATTTTGAAACATTCAACCTGCCATAACCTAGTATCTAATCCCACATGTTATAAATGATGCTTTTGAACAAAATACAACCTCAAACACACATCTACGTCTGAAATTAAACAACAAAGGTTTCACTTCACAAATAATGTCACATAATCACATAACAAAGCATTTCATGACAGAGACATATGGGGATTACGGACTCAAATCATTACAATGCCTTTAACACTTAGTAAATAAGGGGGTAGGGTGAGGGTTCATGCTTCTTTTAAGCTTATTCTTGAAATATATATGTGGTTGACACAAAAATAGTAACTAAGAGACAAGAGGACCATGCTTTGAGTTTCAAGATCTCAGCAATATATAGGAAGGAGGGATAAGCAAAATGGATAGAAGGCAAGGGGTAGAGGGATGGAAAATCACACACTCACGGGAGTGAGGAACAACATCAAATTATAAGCGATAAAACACATACATACCCACTTATATTTTTAGAATGAGATAGTACAAGATAGCATGTTGACTAATTCTTATTCGGTTGTCTCAAAAAGGAAAGAAAAGAACAATTCAAAACAGTCTCAAGCAACTCATATCATCCTCAGATTCCCTGACACTTAGCCTTTATAATTACACTAAGAAGAAACAAGATTACTTTAACACAAAAAGGGATTTAACCACAAATATGATTAGTTCTCAACAGACTAAACAATGATGAAAGTGTCATATCATTTAGCTCATTTTTCTAGTTTAAAACATAGTCAGAATCTTGCATATTGTTTTTAAAAGGGTTTTAAAGTGCTCAGAAAAGAAAGAGAACATGTTTTTGTTCTGGTTAAGGTGTAAAAAAGGTTTCACTTCACAAATAATGTCACATAATCACATAACAAAGCATTTCGTAAGTCGAGGAGGCGATAATACCGATGGTTAATAATAATAATCTAATAATAATATTAGTAATAATAACAATAGTAACGTAGGCTAAGTTGGGATGCTCAAAAGCCTTACCTTGAGCTCGCTACACGTGGACTCAAATCATTACACTTTCCAGACTTTGAAATGCCTTTAACACTTAGTAAATAAGGGGGTAGTACTGTGACATGAGGGTATCGCACCCCTTCGGAGTGGTTCTTTTAAGCTTATTCTTGAAATATATATGTGGTTGACACAAAAATAGTAACTAAGAGACAAGAGGACCATGCTTTGAGTTTCAAGATCTCACTCAAAATATATATGCAGACTTTACACAAAAACAATAGTTAAAAGGGTAGGGAAAGGGATAATGAATCAAAATGGATAGTTCAAAGGCAGGTAGAGGGACTGGACATGCCAAAGAGATGGATAGGCTTCACATACCTTTCTTTGTCCTTTACGCTTGCCAAAACTCCAATCCTGATGTCCATCCTTACTCCACTTTAACATTTCAATCTTTGGAGTGACTCCTTTCACTTCACACAACATCAAATTAGTCCAGAAGATGATAAACAAACTAAAACAGAGACAAGGCAAGTTACACTAAAAGTAAACAACAACGTCATTAACAACATTGACATTATATTTAGTCATGCTCTTCCAACATTTCAATAATTTCAATCTAAACTAAAATCATTAAGCTTCCACTTCTCACCATCAATTTCATTACAACAACAACCAAAACACAAGATAGAACTCCTTTTTACAATACAACACATGCACACAACTACATAATTTCACTCTTCCACATTCTATAACATACACAAACACTAAATAAAATAATTACTCAATCCAGTCATATAGAACCACAAACTATTTTCACCTAATCATATCATTTACGTTGTACCAAATCAAAAAGGAAAGAAAAGAACAATTTCTAATAACTACTCCACTTTGCTAAGGACCAACATTTAGTGGTTTGGCTAGAAGAGAATAATATGCAAAACTTGTCCTCGAACGGCCTTTGGAGTTTTTCTCCTCCGACTTGAGAATTCTAGGCCTTTATAATTAGTCATCTTTTTTAAACTTGTTCCATAAGAATCTCCCAAGGAGGACGAATTTAAAACTATATTAAACATTTGTCATCCTTTCCTTTTCTTTCTAAGCCATTCAACTTTCAACAGTTTTAGGTGAAATTTACTACCGTTTTGTCCCTAATCTTCCACATTATTTTCATTGGCCGTTTTGGCAAATATGCCTTTCTTAATATTAGTTCTAATGTCCATAAATAAGACAACTTAAGTAGACTAAACAATGATGAAAGAACTTAAAAAGATATTAACTAATTATAACCAAAATAAGCCTAAACACTACTAAACTAGTGTTTATCCTATGTTCATCAATGATCAACCCTAAAGGAGCAAGTAATCCCCAAAGATTGAACATTATTTAATAGTTAATCCATTGAGTGATTCAAATTATGGCCAGAGTTGCTAACTAAGATAAATGGAACTATTTATAAAACTAAAGCTAACATCAAGCTATTAACTATATTTTCCAAATTAATAGTTAATCTTAACATCTAATACCAAAAATGTGCAATTACTCAAACTAACCAATTTAAGCTAAACAAAAACACACAAGTTGATAATCAAACTACTTAAGTTGAACAAGCTACATAAACTACTAATTAAACTAAAACATAATCAAAACATAAATAAAAGTAAACAAGGTAAGGGCAGTTACCGCTTTGCCTTGCAACCTTTGTGGATATTGGAAATGGGGAATCCTCCTTGGATCCTTAACACCACGAACTCAGCCACAAAGAAAGAAAAATAGAGGATTTAGAACAAAAAGATCGAAAAATCAATTCTTTTTATGGGTTCCAACTAAAATATAGTAGAATCCCTCAAATGAATCAAAAATCCATGTATTTGCTTCCAATGAAGACTTTTTAAAACAGTGGGAATGGGGGTCCTTTATATAAAACCTAAAAACCCCAAATTCTAGGACTTAGTCTGATGCAAGACTAGGAAATTGGAGGAAATTCACCTTGAATTCCTTCTAACATTTGAATAACCAATAGAAAAAGAGTATTGGTGTAGGAATGGTTTAATAACCCAATTTTTTTATATAAATTTTTTATGAGATTGAGAATTAATTAAGCGGTAATTGGCCTAATTTACTATTACCACTTGTTATTTGAATAATGAGTAATTTGGGTAGTAAATAGTGGTAAAAAAGGGGTTAGGCCCACAACTTTCTTTGTTGGCCCACATGTAAGGACCTAGGTTAAAGAAATAGGTTAAAGAGAAAGAGTAAAAGTTAAGAATTGGACGCTTTTTTTTTTTTTTTTTTTTTTTTTTTTGTAAAGCAGCCGTGTACTCTTCAAGTAATGGATTGCCTTCAAAATTAATTTGGTTAGCTCCTCATTGTGTGAAAACTTTGTAGAGAAAATAAACCAATCAGCAACAGGTATCTATATTCATACTATTTTTTTTTAATCCACTAGTGTAAATGATATTGAAATGATTAGGTAATCATTGTGTTTCTGAAGGCAATGATTAAGGGACAAATGATTTGGCAATGATTCACTAATTAGTGGAATTTGGCATACGGTTACGGTTCTTTTTTACGCGAGGCATAAAAGTTACTTCGAATTTGTGGACTCTTTTGGACTTTATTGTTTTTTAGAGTCGCCGTCTCATTTATTAAGGGAAATTAGAAAAATCGAGTTAAAAGGATTTATTTAAACAAGAAAAAAATCTTTTAAAACCAGAGTTAAGGATTCTGGTGATTCTTCGGGAAAGGCGTTAAGACACCCCGATATTAAGAATCCGTAGAATATGGTTGACTTTCGAGCTTCAATGTGTGATTTGTAATTATTTGGTAAAATAGTTTAAAATATTGTATATCTTGTCATGGCATATCATTTGAAATATTTTTGGCAAAATCCCTTTATTTGAAGAAAGAAGTTGAAATACTTTTAAAAATGTGTAAAGATTTTAAAGTGATCATTTCATTTCCGGACCCAAAATACACCCAAGATTTCTCTTGAGTGGAGTTCCACTTAATTTAGGTCCAAATGTTATGTCACTTTTATCCTTATAAGTTTTTCATGAAAATGGTTCCGAGTATGTGTCCTTTATAAAAGAGTGCCATGTAATTATACAAGTTTATAATGTTTGGCAATCATTTTTTCAATTCTTGTTTAATGAAGGTCAACCGTATTCATTTTGAACTTTTTCTTGTAACTCGGGTCCAAATAGAATTTCCTTTGTTTTATTTCAATTTAAAGTGGGCTTGGCCCCAAAAGGGTTTGAAAAATCTTTTAAATACTTCAAATCATTTGAAGTCCGTTTCAATAATGTCTATTTTTGAAATCAGATTTTTTACTATCTTTTTCTAAACCCTTGAGTTTAAAGAAGCAAAGTTCAATTTCTCAAAATGTGTCTATTGTTTCCAGTTTTTCGGAAAGTCCTAATTTTGACAAAAAGTTAATTTTATTGAAAAACATATCCACTGTTTCAATTTCAGTTATAATAATTAATCAAAAACTATTTTCCTTTGTCTTATTTTGGAAGAATGTCATTCTTATCTTTTGTTGGGTTTGAAATGAAAATAGTAACCGGGTTCTATCCATTCTAAACGATATACGCATTGTTTTGCCTAATTCAACTAGGTCTTAATCATATGGGTTTCAATATTTCTTTATAAATATTCACTACCACATTGACAAAGTAATGCAATAATAAAGGAGAAGGAAGGCTGGTGGGCCTACCGATCCCACAATTTAATCATTTTCATCCATAATTGGGCCTTCAAGTTTTGGCTCGGACTCGATGAAAGTAGAAGAGATGTTGGGCCTCTAGCCCAACACACTGTGGGTATGCGATCTTGGTCCAAGTGGCCCACACCGTGTAGATTTCATGCAAAAGGGGAGAAGGGAAAATAAAGAATGCAGCTAGAGGGTATCTGTGCTTAACAATTAATTTAGCATGAACGTCAACACTTAAACACAATCACCTACGCAGATATACATTGAGTATAACCTGCTATACCCCCATTGGAATGTTATAACAAGAATAAAAAACATAGGGCAATTCGCAGAATTGCTCTTCTTTTGGGGTGGTCTTTAAATTTTCTTTCCTCATATTTGAAATATTTAAATTTTGCCCTTCTGGCTTAAAACTCATGGGTTCCGGTGTTCGAACCCCACACAGTCAAAATTTTAAAAAAATTCGCAATGCGTAGTTTAAATTTCGCTATGCCCCCCCGCATACACTTGTGAAGGAATTACTAAAGTTATGCTGACCGGCATATTTATGCCTTATGGGCAGCATTTGGCATAAGTATGCCGGTCCCGCATAACTTTGCTAATTCCTTCGTAAGTTTATCGGTCCAAAGATAAATGTTTGCCCATTAAAAGTTTGTCCATAAGTATGCCCCCACCGCATAAACTTGTTAAGGAATTACCAAAGTTATGCTGGACCTGGCCTACTTATGCCAAGTCTGCCCATAAGGCATGAGTATCCGGATCCGACATAAATTTGGTAATTCCTTAACAAGTGTATACCGGGTCCGGCATACACGCGACTCAAACATTGCCTTCCAATTTATTTTTTTAATTTATGCTTGAGCGGGGGTTCGAACTCAGAACCTCATGATTTCTGCGTGAACGCTCAGAGTTGCAATGCGAAGGGCAAAAATTAAAGACCAGCAATATGAGGGGCATAATTTAAAGACCACAAATATGAGGGGTAAAATTTAAAGACCACCCCCAAAAGAAGGGCAATCCGCGCAAAAAAATGAAAAACATACCCAAAAAGAAAACAAGCCCAAATATATTTAAAGGGAAAAAGGAGACAGCAGGCCCAATATAATGTTGAGAAAATTACACCATAAGTCATCGTATTAGAATTAAGCACATAAATAGCATAACTTTTTATATTCTTCAAAAATAACACTGTTTATTACATTTACAACATATAAAAAAAGTATGTTATGAAATGAAATATCCCCTAAATCAAGATTCAATGATATCTTTTATTCTTTAACTTCATTTATCTCTCATTTTAATTAAGGGATAAATCCATCATTTATCTCTCTTCATTAACGATAAACATTTATATTTTTCACTTATCTCTCTTCTTCAACCAATATATCCTCCATGTGCTATTACTAACCCCTCTACTTACATTTTCCTTTCTTGGTTGATTCAAGTTACAGAGAATTTACTTTAGATTTAATGTTAGTGAAAAAAATAGTACAAATAATATGTTCCTTTAAACTCTGTCACCTTAAATATATTTTATGTACGAAGGCTTGATGACTTTAAACTCTAATCACATTGATCATCTACACATACAAGATAATACATGAAATATACATAATATAATTTAGTATACAATGTATATTAAAATTATACCACGTATATAATATTTAATATAGAACATATAATCAATTTATGAAAGGTATACATAATATATTGCAAAGGGTGTAACAAAATTATACCAATAATATTCTATGTCTAACAACTTCATTATACCACATATAACAAATTACATAAGTAATTTACATAATATAATTGGTCCATAAAATAAAAAAAAATGTTGCACTTTCAAATTGTGGAGGAATTATAAAATGGAAAAAACTGTGACAAAGCAGTTAGTTACAGGGATATAGAGTCCCACTAAATAATTAGATGATGTCGTGGGATTATTATGCCCTTCATGTACGGAGGGCTGCCTTATACATAGGAAATTGCTTAATTAAATTGCTATGAAATGTTTATTGCATTTACCTATTAAAAGTATGTAAATATTTTCATTTTCTTGTCCACTTACGGTTTTTTCCCTATAATGTTAGGTACAGATTTCAATAAGGAGAGCCTCAAATCAATCCTCATGGGGAACAAGTGATGTACAGGCCCATATCGTCATTCAATACCATCATTCAAATCAATCAATCATTGTGATATACTATCAATATACACAATATACAGTCCGATATATGTACTGAGACATGCATGTAGTATATATTTTGTTATCGGGTGTATACCCTATTTCAGTCAATATACAAGAAGTGAAAGAAAAGGGGAAAGCAATTCAAAGTAGGCCAGATCTGGCCTTCATCTCAAATTAGCATTAGTATACCAAGTATACACACCTATACAGAGATCACATATCAAAATACTCAGTATATTTACTCCTTTGATCTTTCTTAAGCATTGAAACTCAAGTTTTCATTTACTCAGGTAATGAAGAAGAGGTATACAGAGTCTTGCAAGCTCTCATTCAAAGGGATTCAAATGGGGTGAGCATTCTTAAGGAATTCAAACCAAGGGTGAACTAGTACAACAAACTTCTTAAGGCCTAATGAAAAAATAGATACGGATCTTAGCAAGGTCAAGCTATAGTCAGGCCTGCACACAACAGACCCAATAGTGAAGGGCTTTGCAGATCCAAACTGGAGCTATTCAGACTAGGAGCAGTCATATGAAGTAGAAGCATTTCAAAGAGGGAAATCAACGCAGGTCCTAACTTAAGTAAGGGTTCATGCACGAGCAGATGACAACGTGATGATCAATTACATGGAGTTACATCAGTTAACACTAAACAATTTCCATAAACAAAAAAGGGGACAAGTAAAAAGGGGATCATGCAAATTCATGGCAATGGAATGACCTACTTAACATCAGGAAAGTCTATTCAAACATTCAAGATCCAAGTCATCTCTATTTCAATTTAAATATGTTAGATCACACTGACAGTTTAAAATCCTATGAGTTGATCACATATTTGTTCCTTTTTTAAAGATGAGCACAATGAAACTTTAAATTATCTGGACATGTTTTAGGCAAGGAAAGACAAGCATCAGATGATGGAAAGACAAGATATACTTCAATACACTGAGAAGAAAGGGCAAATTTGCACAAGTTTATTTACTGCCTTGCATTCAGACTTCCAGATTGCCCTTTAAATCATGCAAACACACATGGTTTTCCCTTTTTATACTTATTGAGACCTTAGAGGGTCCCATGAAACTGTGATTCAATAAAGAGGAACCCCAGTAACATAGGATAAATAGTACTAGGCTGAGTAAAAGAAATCCAAGTCTTTCCTAACCTTTCCCTAGCCCTATGATAGCCACTCTTCACCTTACCACAACTCAAGGGCCACCCTCATAAGTTCCCTTTACTTAGGTGATCCTAAACAGTTCATTTTTAGCCTCGAACAAATTACATTAGGTTCAGTTCATCATGACAAAAGCAATCACTCATTTACTAGGTTCCTCATTGTCTCAAACAACCAATTTCATTCAAGTAGACAAGGCAACATTACTACAAGCTACTTTAACCCAACTCATTAGCATAGGCAATATTATTTCTATACCAGTGAACAAACATCACAGTATCCAGGCAGACAATGTAGTAATATTTGATCATCAGAGACATTCATTTGGAAAAAGATTTGTGCTTTTGAACTTAGCTACTTAGCTACAGTTTCAATCACACCTTTTCTACTCTCAAAATGACTTCAAAAAGGAAAGAAAAACAAATATTCCATGCCTATTTCGCACAGTACAATAAGAACCACCCAAACTTATGGACAAATCCCAACAGGTTGACTCTATTACTTCATGCTTAGACCACTTAAGGGAGAAACATGTCATCTTATCCACATAGTGACTAAGATAAAGTCAAATTTGGACACTTAAACTCATAATATACATGCACATACATAAATTAATCACTATTTTGGATTAGATATGAAAATTTACAAATATTTAACTACCTCAATGAATCAGAGTCAATCATCCCATACAAAAGCACATCATCACTTTTGAGTATTTCAAACATAATAGCCCTTTGAGCCAATTGAACATATTTGAACAACAATGGACATATTAAACTGAGTTACTTGGAGTTTAATTAGGATAGATAAGGCACAGATTTTTTTATAACGTAGCTTAAGCCTTTTTTCACATCAGATTAGTGTTTATCATGCTTAGAGTTAGTTTTCCAGGCCTCGATTCCACACTCAGACACTTTCAAGTTGATTGTTAATATACTAACACTTATTATGAACTCGGACTAACATATCATTCTTAAACCATGGGCCAAATTAGATTCACATCTAAGAGGCTGAATTAAATAAGTGCACAGATCAGTCACATATTGATAGGGTTGTAATAGATTAAACATTATATTTATTAAGGTTACTGACCATTAAACCAACTCAAGATATACAGAATTTAATAACAACCACACTAAACAAAGGAGATGTAATGACCTGTTTGGTTGTTATAGTCTCTTCGGCTTTTTCGCCCCTTTTCCGAGTTTGTTAGCTCATTTTGACCCGAGGGGACCGTTGACACGCTTAACGAGGTGTCTGGACTTGATTCGGGTGACTCATTGTGAAAAATGGACTTTAAGCGAAAAAGAGTTGACTCAAAGTTGACTTTCGGGCAAAAGAGACCTTTTTCGGAAATCCGTCAATTCTGAGAGGTCCAGATGGTTATTTAGAACTTGTGTGTATGTCTGGTTTGGTTCCCAATGCACTCGAATGTATTTTGGAACTTGGGTTGGGAAATTAAAATTAAGGTATCAAGGGTTGACTCGGTCAACGAGACCTCCATTGGGAATTCCGAGGCCACGAGTGCGTTGGTAGCGCGTTTTTATGTGTGTCTGTGTATGTGGTATGTGAGAAAATGGCCTTGAGAATTCTTCGGAGAATCGAATTGCAGTGTGAAAACTTGGGTAAATTGTGGTGTCTGGTGCCCACTTTGGCGGCACCAGCACCGCGGCAGCGGTCACCCTGCCGATGGAGCGGCCCATGCCACTTGGGCTTGACCACTGTAGCGATCAAGGCACCTCTGGAGCGGTACTGCTAGGGCAGCTATAGCATCGCCAAAGCGGATGACGGGCAGTGAGTTTATTTAATGAAGTATTAAAAGGCATTAGTCTCTCATTTAAGGCCATTACGAAAATAGAGCTCTTGGGGACTGTTCTTGGAGATTATTGGAGAATATTCTTGGTGGTAAGCTCTCCTAATCCTTTTGCTATTTCATTTATCCTACCCATGTTAAGGATTCCTCTTCCCTTGTTAGCCCTTAGTAATGGAAGATTAAT
The DNA here is from genome assembly GCF_029784015.1 of Lycium ferocissimum. Lineage (NCBI taxonomy): Eukaryota > Viridiplantae > Streptophyta > Magnoliopsida > Solanales > Solanaceae > Lycium > Lycium ferocissimum. Next base: position 45,065 of record NW_026727893.1, on the reverse strand, counting down.
AGTGGGTTTTGATGGATTTTATATCTAAGCTTATTAATGATGAAATTGATGGAGTTTATGCTAGATTTTGATGAATTTAAGGTTGTTAATCATATATCTTCCATTATTAGTGTTGAATTCTTAAATTAAAGAGTTAGGGTTTATACCCAAAATTGGGGGTTTTGCTTGAATTTAGAAATTAGGCAAATCCATGAGTTAAATTAGCAATTAGTTATTCGGTTATGATCACCTAGTGCTTAATTTGATATTTTTACTCCTGAATTTCCCGTTTTGACCTTGTGGACCCCGTTTTCCCAAATTGTAGGGTTGAATTTGACCTAAATTAAATGATAACAATATTAGTACCGTTCTTCATGATTTCTAATCTAGATTTCGAATATGCCTAGAATTCTTTGATTCTGAGGCTCAGCGGACGTCAAGACAAAAGAGTGATTGTTAGTGTTCGTGGTTCGGCCATCTAGGTAAGTTATGGCTTACCCTTGGTGAGACTTCATGTAGCGAAGCATATATTTAGATGATATTGTCGGAGAAATCATATAAACCTTCGGGTATGAAGTTGGGTTGGATATTGTCTTAGGTTGGGCCCTATTGCGTGTGTTACACCTCCCGTTTTATTGCAAGAAGATTTTGGCTTATTGGTGGTGTACACCTTCTGTTCGGTAGTCCGCACCAGAGCTTTGGTCACAAGATATTTTACTTTGTATGTGTACAGGAGTATAAGTATGTATTCCTGACATTATGAGGGAATTAGAAGTGAAACGAATCGAATCGGAGCAAAACGGAGCAGCTCAAAAAACTACTGAAACCAGTCAGCGTCGACGGCTCAAGGGACGGACCGTCGACATGTCGACGAGCCGTCGCCTGGCACCGTCGACGAGGTTCCGCAATCAGACATCTCAGGTGGAGAATCGACGGCACATGTTGACGGACCGTCGACACGTCGATGAGCCGTCGACCCTGCTCGTCAACCCGTGGATCTAGAAGTTTCCAGCCCTGGTTATAAATATAAGCTCCCACGTTTTAATTCATTATTTCTCCCCAAAAAGACTCTACATCTCTCTAGAACCCCTAAAACCCTCTCTCTATTTCTACAACCATCTATACCAAGAAATCAAGATTAAAAGCCAAGATTTAAGAGATTCACATACTAGGAAGCCTATTAGGGTTTGGGGAGAGTAAGAATTTCTTTGGCATGCAAGAAGGGGATTTCATTCTAATGCAGTAGAGTGACTCAAGGGTTGTTCCCAAGTGTTTAAGGTGAGTTTTATGTTTATTTCATATTATTGAGAATATTGAGGGGTTAAAAGACTTGGATTATGGGAGAAAATAGAATATAGAGCTCAAATGTGATAACAATGGTATTCTTAAATAGTAGTTGACATGAATCATGACTCTTGATGTATTATGAATAGAATCTTGTTATAAATGATATTAAGAACATGGGAGAAATATAATAGGAGGATGAATGCAATATTGTATTATGACCATGGTTATGGATGCCCTAGAAATTGGAGTAGGAGAAGTGAATGATGTACGGTTGACGAAGATTGAGGATTATGAGATTATGAATGTTCTAATAGACGTTTGGGAGTTGATATATAATATGGAGGAAGTTGTATAAACAAAGGAAATGCTGCCCAATTTTCTCTAGCTTTAGTCAAGTATACTTAAGCTATCGATTATCTAATGTTAGTACAAACTCTCTTGAAGGTAGAATCGCAAGTTAAAGAGGCACATAATTAGACGATAGAGTTGAAGAGATACAAGGTATGTAAGGCTAGTCCCTTCTTTTCTAAGGCATGATCCCTATGACATGAATTCCCCTATCTCTCCATGACTTTCTTATATTCCATGAACTATGAGTCTACGTTGATAAAAAGCTCCTTATGAGGTAAAGATAAGAGATATGTCATGAATATGATAATGATGATGATGAGTTTAAGTCTAAGGAATTCTAAAGCAAGATATGATGTCCATGAGGTTAATGATCCTAAGTATGATCCTTTGATGTTGTTCGTTGTGTACACTCACCTTACAATGTTAGTTCCTTCAAGGTGAGATATGATGAATATGATCACTCCATAATGGAATTGGGGGTTCTCGGCCTTATGTCACCCCGATATAGTTATAGATTGTCTTTAAGCTCTAATGCATGTTCTATGACGAATGTATGATGATGATAAGTTTATGATGAATTCATGATGACACGATTCCACCGTGCCTCGATGGCCGGACATGTCACTGCTAAGGCGGGTTGCTTATGGTTTTACAGTGCCTAAATGGCCGGACATGTCACCGCTAATGCGGGCTGCTTGTGAGTACACTGAGCCTAGAAGGACAGACATGATCACCACTAGTGGGAGGCGTATGATGGTTACCCGGACGCGGGTTAATGATGTTGATATATGTGATATGTTAAAATGCATTTACTCTTAAAAGCTAAGCAGGTTATATCTTCACCTTACGTTTCATGATTTCTTTATTATGCTCATTTTATTCATGCCTTACATACTCAGTACAATGCTCGTACTGACGTCCTTTTCTTCTTGGACGCTGTGTTCATGCCCACAGGTAGACAGGGAGGTGATCCAGATTCGTAGGAGCTATCAGTAGACTTTGAGAGCACTCCATTGTTTCGGAGGTGCCATTGATTATTATTTTGTGTATATATATGTTTTGGGCACGACGGGGTCCTGTCCCGTCCAGATGTCTAGTACTCTAGTAGAGGCTCGTAGATACGTATGTATGGGTAGTATGGTCTCACGATTTCCTCATTGTATATGTATACTATTTTGAAAGTCTAAAGGCTTATGTATATAAAGGTAAATATGTTTCAAAGTGAAAAAGGGCTCTCCTATGATTAGAAGCACGAGAATAATGAATGAATGCAGGATGAGTATGATGAGTAATAGAATGAGTGGTGCTCGGTGGTCAACTTCAGGTACCCGTCATGGATCCTAGTCGGGTCGTGACAGTGTGATTGGGGCTAGCCACCCTATTGTGATATGACTTGATTGTTCTATTATGTTGGCTTGATGCCACGTGTTGTTAGTAGATATTAGAATTTGTTGTTTTTTCCTGATTGTGATATCATAATATCTTATGGGTGACGTTGATACGGGGGATAGAGATCTATATGACTTGTGTAGTCTTTCATGATATTGTTGGCGTACCCATGTTGGTACTTATGACACTGATATATTGTTGGCGTACCCTTTTGTTGGTACTTGTGATATTGATCTGATTATTGATGTTGATACATGCATTGCATGCACTCTCATGATATACTGTTGATACATTGTTGGTACTTGATGAAACATTGTGATGAGCTGGGCTCAATTTTTAAATGAGAGTGACGTAAGAGTCTGATATCCGATGTTAGTTTCGGAATCGTGGATTGAGTGAGTGCATGGACTCCGCGGGTCCCCCAGGGTGGTGCCGATGAGAACCCGTGTGGGCAAAGATCCAAGTCTCATCTGTCTGTTGGGCAAAGATCTAGGACGAGTGGCACTTAGACTTCGCGTGTCACCTTGGGTTGTGCTATCGAGATGTCGATATTTTCGTCCGGAGTACATGTGTACATAGCATTTGCATGACATTGCATTGCATTCATACATTATTGCATTGCATTGCATCACGGCTCATATACAAATGATTTGGTGTTGTTACTTGTGATGTTGGATTCAGATTGGATATATTGAGACTTGGCATATTTGGGATTAGATGCTCTACTTAGGCGACGACGTGTACTTGGCTCGATTATGTTTGACTTATACTTGTTGGTTTATCTGCCTATCTTTCTTTATTGTCTGAATTATGTTAGCTATACTTAGTCGGCCTACGATACCTAACAGTACTGTGATTTTGTACTGATCTGCACTTGCTGTTTTCTTTTATGAATATAGAGTATCAATTTGGATCTTCCTCCGTCTCCCGTGGCTGACAGTCGCCTTCAGCTTAGCATCGAGTTCCCAGGGTGAGCACGAGTCGTTCGTCGCTTTGAAAACTACAACAACAACACAACAACGCAGTGAAATCCCACAATGTGGGGACTGGGGAGGGTAGAGTGTACGCAGATCTTACTCCTACCAAGGTAGGACGGCTGTTTCCGAAGCTTTGAAGACTCCTCTTATTATTATGTCTTACTTTTCTACTCCGAGACATAGATAGATTGATGTATTATTATACTATTCCAAACTTGTATTTTTTTTTAGATGCTCTTATATGACTTAGATCAGACCCTGGGGGTGTTCCTTATTTCTGCACTATTTCTATTATATAATATTGTGAGAATTACGTAATTATTTTTTTCCGCTTGCTTGATTTATTATTCATGTCTTTACTTATCGTATGGTTGAGGGTTCGCTTACCGAGGTGGAAAAAGTAAGTGCCCACGCGACTTAGTCAAAATGGATCGTGATAAGTTGGTATCCGAGCTCTAGGTTACCCGGTCTATAATATAAAAGCGTGTCTAGTAGAGTCTCGTAGATCGGTACGATGAGCGATGTACTTATCTGCGAGAGGCTATAGCACATTTAGGAAATCTCACTTATTTTCATTCTTTTGTGCTACTTTATTCTAATTGGTATCTGACTCTTATCTCTTCTCTCACAGATGGTGAGGACTCGAGCTACTATGGCCCGAGGTCAGGTACCAGAGCCCGCAGCTACGGTTGGCACCCGAGGGCGAGCGACAGCCAGAGGGTGCGATAGAGCTAGAGGCCGCGAGGCTGCCACAGCCAGGGGTAGGGCTCTTGTGATAGGACAGCGATGCGAGAGATCTCCATCTCCTGAGCCTGAGTATCAGCCGGATCGAGGCCAGGCCGCAAGGATGGTGTGGCCCCAGCAAGGACACAACCCAAGATTACTTCTGATCAGGCTATGCATGATACGATGGCCAGAGTATTACTTCATCTAGATTCCCAGTAGGCTGCCGCTGGTGTTACTACTCTTGGTGGAGCTTCACAGACCAGAGTCGGGGCGCAAACCCCTGAGCAAGGACCTACTCGGGTAGCACACCCCGCTGCAGCTATGGCTCCCCATATTGATGTGATACCCATTCTTGCTGATGTTCTTAGGCCCATAGAGGGCGCTGTTATGACCATGTCGGATCAGGATCTTATTGGTATATTCAAAAAGTTAGAGCCGCCGAGGTTTATGGGCACTTCTTCTGAGGATGCTTATGAGTTTACTCTGGATATGTATAAGTTGCTGCACTGGATGGGGATCATGGAGACCCATGGAGTTGACTATGTGTCCTACCAGTTTCGCGACGACGCAAAGACTTGGTGGAGGTATTTTGTAGCTTGCAGACTTGAGGGTTCCCCTCCCCTAACTTGGGCTCAGTTCTACTGGGCCTTCCTTGAGAAGTATGTGCCCCGGTAGTTTAGAGAGGCACGTAGGGAGGAGTTTCTACATTTTAAATAGAGGGGTATGTCTTTGGAGACCTATGTAACCAGCTTTCTATATCTGGCTCGTTATTCCATTCCTTTGATCCCTACTGACACCGACAGGATCAGACGTTTTGTTGGAGGGCTAGTCGACTCTCTACAGATTCCTTGCCTTCAGATAGAGGCTATGGGGGCTTCCTTCCAGTCCATCATCGAGCATGCTTCTATGGTTGAGGGCACTAAGGCCCGTGCATTTAGTGGTTGTGACAAGAGACATCGTCAGATAGGGAGTTATAGTGGTTCTAGTTTGAGGGGCGTCAATCAGTCTTCTAGGTCGCATCAGCCATTTTCCGGCCGTCCGGTGCATTCAGCGTTACAGGCTTCCCCTAGTGAGCCACCCAGACAGAGAGCTCCTGAGAGTTTGTTTTCCAAACCAGTAGACAGGGTTGTTTCATGCAAGTCCTCAGCTTTAGTTTATCAGCCTTCATCCTCTCTGATCTGCTTTTCATGTGGAGATGTTAGACATATTGCTAGGAGGTATTCCCAACCCAGACGGGATTTTCAGCCACAGTGGACTCCGACATTGTCTAGTGGTTGAGGTGGCGCTTCTCAGAGGGGCGGTGCTCAGTCAGGCCGCGGTGGTTCTTAGGGTTCCAAAGGTAGATCCCAGGAAGTTAGAGGTGGGTCCCAGAGTGCTAGAGGGGGATCTCAGACTGGACGTGGTGGGGCCCGTTGTTACTCATTTTCATTTGGCACTAAGGCGAGAGGCCTCGAATCTTTGTTATTGCGAGTATCATTTACATCGTCATAGAGAAACATCGTGTTATTGATCCGGATCCACCTATTCATATGTATCTGCATATCATGCCGTTGGTTGAGATTTGCATTGTGATAGCATAGATATATCTATTCATCTGTCTATTCCGGTCGGAGATTCTGTGATTGTTGATCGAGTTTATCGGTCTTGTTTGGTTACTTTTATGGGGTATGACATTTCGGTAGATTTGATGATTCTCGATATGGTGGACTTTGATATTATATTGGGGAAGTCTTGGCTTTCTCCTTATCACGCGATCTTGGACTGTCACGCCAAGACAGTTACCTTAGCCATGCCGGGCATTCCTAGGCTCGAGTGGAGGGGTACTTCTAGTCTCGCTCTGAAAACGATCATTTCCTTCCTTTAGGCGAAGAAGTTAGTAAATAAGGGGTGTTTAGCCTATTTGGCTCATGTTCGTGATACGACTATTGCATCCCCACCCCTTGAGTCTATCGCTATTGTAAGTGAGTTCGCGAAGGTATTCCCGTCGGATTTGCTGGGTATGCCACCCGATCGCGAGATTGATTTCTGTATTGACTTTGTCTGGGTACTCGTTCTATTTCTATTCCGCCATATCGGATGGCACCTGCTGAGCTGAGAGAGCTTAAGGAGCAGCTACAAGATTTATTGCGCAAGGGGTTTATTAGACCGAGTGTTTCCCTTAGGGTGCTCCCGTATTATTTGTGAAGAAGAAAGATGGGACCATGAGGATGTGCATTGATTATCGCCAGCTGAACAAGGTTACCATTCGGAACAAGTGTCATATGCCTCGTATTGATGATATCTTGGTGTATTCCAAGAGTAGAGAGAAGCATGAGAGTCATCTTCATTCTGTTCTTGGGTTGTTGAAGAAACATAGCCTGTTTGCTAAGTTTTCTAAGTGTGAGTTTTGGTTGGAGTTTGTGGCATTCTTGGGCCATGTTGTGTCTGAGGATGGGATTATTGTTGACCCACAGAAGACTGAGGCTGTGAGAGGTTGGGCGAGGCCCACTACTGTTACTGAGATTCACAGTTTTGTGGGTTTGGCCAGCTATTACCGTCGCTTTGTGAAGGGTTTTGCTGCTATTGCTTCATCTTTGACCAGATTGACTCAAAAGGATGTTTCCTTCCAGTGGTCAGATGATTGTGAGGAGAGCTTTCAAAAGCTCAAACTTCTTTTGACTGCAGCCCCGATCTTAGCATTGCCCGTGGAGGGTAAGGATTTCGCGGTCTATTATATTGCCTCTCGTGTAGGTTTGGGTGCTGTGTTGATGCAGGAGGGTAGAATGATAGCTTATGCTTCCTGTCAGTTGAATATTCATGAGAAAATTTACCCTACCCATTATTTGGAGTTGTTGGTTGTGGTCTTTGCTTTGAAGATTTGGAGGCACTATTTGTACGGTGTCCATTGTGAGGTTTTCACCGATCACCATAGTCTTCAGCATGTGTTTACCCAGAGAGATCTTAATTCCAGGCAGCGCCAATGGATGGAGCTCCTGAAGGACTATGACATCTCTATTCTTTATCATCCCGGGAAAGCCAATGTTGTGGCTGATGCCTTGAGTCGCAAGGCAGTGATTATGGGGAGTTTAGCTCACCTGATTGTTTCTGAGCGTCCGTTGGCGATGGAGGTTCAGACTCTAGCCAACAGTTTCGTTCACCTTGATATTTCAGCCCCAGGCAGGATTTTGGCTTGTGTAGAGGCGAGATCATCTTTATTGGATCGGATCAGGACTCATCAGTTTGAGGATGCTCAGTTGAGCAAGATTCGAGATAGAGTTTTGAGGGGTGAGGCCAAGGAGGCCGTGATTGATTCTGAGGACATTTTGAGGATTAGGGGACGCGTGTGCGTTTCTCGTGTTGGTGATTTGATTCAGTTGATCTTGTCTGAGGCTCATAGCTCTTGCAATTCCATTCATCCGGCGGCAACTAAGATGTACCGTGACTTGAGACAACACTATTGGTGTCGTCAGATGAAAAGAGATATAGTTGATTTTGGGTGCCCGTCATGCCCTACCATTGCTAGGGTGTGACACTCTCACTCCAGCCTTCTTCCTTTTTCGGGGACCAGGCCCTCAACTCGGGGTTTCTTTTAAATATTTGGACCTGCCACAGAACCAGCCTCACAACTCTTCATAGGAACATAAAGTCCATCATAAATGATGTCCCACAGCTTAGATCCTCAGCCATGATAGATTTATGCCTTCTTTCCTTCCACCATATACAATATTCTCTATTGTATCTTGGTGGTCTGGTGATAGATTCTCTGTTTTTGGTGAACTAGCCATGATGGAGATCTGTTCTAGGTTTTAACCGTATAGAAAGAACCTACTTTGATACCAATTGATGCAGGTTGTGCATCCACCAAACAGTATATGAGGGACCTGGTTGTGTACCAGTTCCCTTATGCAGTACAATACAAGAATCAACACAAGATTTTTACGCGGAAAACTCCTTGCTAAAGGGATTAAAAATCACGACCTACCCCAGCAGGATTTCAACTCCACTAACTGAGCAACTTCAGCTTACAACTCTATCATAAGTTAGGAATTAACTCCCATAATCCCTCACCCTTACTATAATGCTTATGCAACCTAGGAACTAACTCCCATAGTCCCTCTATTCTTACAATACACTTATTGTAAGCACCTGTGACTACCTCTAGCCAAGGAAACTAATACACCTAGACTCACTCCAGCCTAGTGTACCACTCAAAGGCATCCTTTGATTATTCACCACAGTGACTAACTCTAGCCACACGCTAATACAACTAAGCTAGCTCTAACCTAATGTACCACTCAAGAGCTTGTGGAAGCAACCTAGAGAATTTAGAACACCTACAAACAACTTCTTTTTATGGAAGAGTAGGTTTATAATTTAAGCACAAAAGAATAAAGAATCAACAACCTAAGGACCTAAAACATCTTCAGTTCTGGATCTGGTCCTTCAGATTGTTGTGCCTCTGTTCTTGAGAAACATCTTGAAAGGTGGAGACTTGAAATTTGGATGGAGCAATTTTTGAATTGTGCAAGAATGAGTCTTCTCTTGGAAGATGACATCTTTATATGCACGGAGAGAGAGAGAGTAGAGATGACCACTAATGAAATCTGGACCGTTAATCAATCGGCCTTGCTGATGTACTACTGTACAGCTGAATTGTACTTTTCAGTAGCATGCTTTGCAGCTGTGGATTTGGACATTCAGCTTAAGTGACCAGGACCTTTATCTGGAGGAACCTGGTGTTATATCCCGTATTTTGTACATTGGGATATTCCGAGCTAATTGTGGAAAGTTAGGGACAAGACTATTTTCCGACGTTGTTTTAATACATAAGTTGCTTATGAATTGTGTTGGATGGAAACATTAAGGAAAATTTGGGACCAAAAATGAATTATGGGAAGTTGGAAATTTCATGAAAATAACCACATGTGGCCGGCCAAGAGGAGGTGGGCCATAGGCCACATGTATTAATTATATAAGGAGCTAAATGTTATACCTCGCGTTTTGTACATCTGAATATTCCGAGGTAATGGCGGGAAGTTAAGGACAAGGGTATAATTTCCTTTTAGAATGTATAAGTTGCGTATTCACCCTTTTTATTGGAACGGAGCATTAAGGGTAAATTTGGAATAAGGAAAATTAGGGGCCAAAAGTTGGAAAAGAATTTTCATGAAATAGCCATGAAAAGCCAAAGTGGCCATGTGTAGTGGAGGTGTGGGGCCCTCTTCCCCCTTGGTTGGCCAAATTTAATTAGTTCAAAGTTATGAGGGGTACATGTGTTCATTCTACATTGTAAGGGGCCAAATATATTATGGATGACTAAATTATTCATCTTTCATGATTTAAGGAAATTTCTAGAAAATGGAAGAAAATTGAAAAAAAAAAAAAGAAAAGCAAAGAGATGGCCGGCCATGTGATGGCCATGTGCCTACTTGTATATATATATATAAGTGGTGTTAATACAAGGCACAATTCATCATCCAACACTTAGAGAATTTTCAAGAAACTTGGAGAAAACAAAAGAAGAGAGAAAGAGAGGCACGGCCAAGAAAAGGGAAAAACAAGACCAAGGATTGAACAAGAAAAAAATTAATTCTTCAAGCCAACCTACTAAGTCAAGGGTGCTTATTAACGTGGAAGAGTTGTTAGGAGCGTTGGGTTGCTCGTTTTCATCATTGGCCAACTTTAGGCAAGTTGTGGAGTTGAAGAAGAAAGGTGAGTCTAATCTTGTTTTCTTGTGTTATAGATGGTTTATATGTGTTGTTGTGTGCTAAAATGGAAGAAATTCATGATAGAAGTTGAGTTGAAGTTAAGGCCGTGTAGGTGTGTTTGGTCGTGCATGTGTAGGTAGTGTTGGAAGTAATGAATTAATGATGGTTAGCATGTTTTGATTGTTATAGAGTGAAGAAAAGAATGAAAATCACCTTTGTGTGTATGTATGGTGTTGGCCGTATGGCCCCCTTTAGTGCAATTGTGAATGAACAAATCGTCGTTAGTATTTTCGTTATCGTCGTTGTGGATTTTATGAAGAAAATTGCAAGTTTGATGACTCAAAATAATGTTATGTTGGTTGTTGGATGATTTGGAAATTTATGCGAATTCTATGTAATTTTTGTATTTAGGGGAATTGTATTGTTAATGTGCCGATTAATGTTGTAAATTATGAATTTGGAAGAGGAGCATGTGTTTGGTGTCGTTCTCGGGTTGGAGACAATCTCGGGGGAGTTGTTGGAATATTATGAATGTTGTGAAGTTATGTAAAAAGAGTTATTAATGTTAGAATGTATTTTGAATTGATTATGGATGTTGTAGCTTGGTTGTTGGTTTGGTTGTTGTTGAATTTGGCCGAGGTGAATTCTCGGGGTTGTACTCATGGAAATCTTTTGAAAATTTCTGTAGAATTTAATGTTCGTTTGGAATTGAGTGCCTAAAGGCTTATGGCTAATGTTAATATATTTGGTGCTATGTAGATCTTGACGTGCCGAGACTTGAAGCTTGACTTAGCTTGCGAGCGGATAAGGTATGTAAAGCGTCACTCCTTTTTTTGGCATGTCTTAGTGCTATTAGGCTATATTCCGAGCCTCGGGGTTATTCCGCTCTTAGGATCCGAGCTTAGAGATGTGCCTTATTCGTTCTTAAAGACTTGCTCTTTAATGTAATCAAACTAAGGTTTTTATGTTTTTTTTAAAAGATTGAATTTCAAGTCTTATAAAGAGTTTTGCTACAAAGAGGTTCGAACTTCACACGCTCGTAACTTTTGCCGATGAGCCGGATCGCCCCGAAACATAATAGGTAACTTCATAAGACATAACATTCCCCTAACCCTCGTAGCCGGGCTCGGATGGGGTCGGCACCCGTCCGTGGGGCCCGCGGCTTTTCTATGCTTATCCTTAATGACCTCCGGAAAGATTTACTACTACTTTCACTTTGACTTCCGCATATGGATTTCTTACTTACTTAATGAGTTACGATTATGATTTTATGCATATGGTTACTCACGACTCCGCCGTGCTTATGGTTATTACCTCGTTCACCGGTTCCCGGGCCGGTTATATCTCGTGCGCATTATGGTATATTCCGGTGTGATGCTGTGTTACGGTTCACCGAGCTCCTCCTCAGAGGGCCGGGTTCCGTTTATATTTGGTGTTATGCTGTGTATGGTGTTGTGGTTGGCTGGGATGTGTTACGGGGATATGTCGGGTTACGGAGATATGAAACTTTCTGGTGTGATGCTGTGGTATGGCGCCATCGAATGCGGGCGACCATCGTTCTAAGAGCCTATGCATGACTTATATTTTAACTAAATATTTTGACATTTTGCATATCATATCTATTTTTCGTATTTTGTTATTATGGTTCTGTATTTCTGCTTTACATACTCGACATATTCCGCATCGACTTTTTCTTCGGGGGCTGCGTTTCATGCCCGCAGTACGGACGCTCGGCCGGTGATCCACCCACTTAGGACATCTTTCTCGCTATCCGTGAGTGCTCCTTCATCCGGGAGCCGATATTTTGGTATACATACTATTCGATGCATATGTACATATTTATTCGTGGGTACGACGGGCCCCCGTCCCGTCATATGATTTTGTTACTCGCGAGAGGTCCGTGGACATGTATGTGGGTTATGGCTCTATCCGTACGCTTATGTGTATGTGTTATATGCTTTGGGCGGTTTAGCGCCACTACAGCCTAGTCGTTTGCCTTTGTACATATTTTGAGATTCGTTACATTTTGATAGCCTAGCGCTTATGCTACTTACGTTGACTACTATGCGATATCCGAGGCTATTTGTGATTATTTATGATTATGCTAGTTAATATGCTAGTTCCGGGTGTTGGGTGCGTATAAGTGTCAATTCGGACATTTGTCACGGCTACGGGTTGGGTCGTGACAAAGTGGTATCGAGCGGTTTGTCCTCGGAATGTCCACAGTGTGTCTAGTAGAGTCCGTTTATCGGTGTGTTGTGCACCACATCTATAAACAGGAGGCTACGGACATTTAGGATGTTGTCTTTCTTTTCTCGATCTTAGATCGTGCAATAGAGCGGTATTATTAGGATGACTTCCTTTCTAACGACCTGTTACGTTTTCAGCGATGCCTCCGAGGAAGGCGACAGCTGCCTAGAAGGGCAAGTCTACTGCAGCAGGGGAGACTAGTAGGGCCCAGAGAGTTACCAGGGCCCGTGCTCAGCTCGAGCCGGAGATTATGCCCCGGTCGGCCAGTTCCGCCACCCCATCACCATCAGAGGGGCACAGAGCAGCGGCGGTGCGGGACGGAGGCGGCTCCGCGCCCGCCCCCGAGGTTCGAGTGCCGAGCCTCCGGCTCCTCGGCCGGGGGCGGAGGACGGAGCTATGAGGGACGCTGTTCGGTGACCATTGACCGGCGGGCGCGGGCGGGTCCGAGAGACAGGTACCGTGAGAGATGATTATGCAGAGCGGGCGTGATAGTCGGAGGGCTCGTTGTTCGACCCGTAATCCGCCGGAAGTTCTTCGGGTCAAAGCGAGGAGGACCCTCGAGGAGTTCATCGCAGAGATGCGGCGTACGCTGCCGGCTTATCGGGGCCTCCGAGACCGAGTCGGTGGAGTTGGCGTCGTATCGGCCGCATGACATAGCGACCAATTGGTATGAGTCATGGGAGCCGTCGTAGACGAGGGTGCTCCCCGAATTTGTATGGGATGAGTTCGTGGAGGCTTTTCTTGCCCATTTTCTACCCCCGCAGACGGGACGCGGGGTTCACAGGTTTATACATTTGAGGCAGGGTGGTAGGAGCGTCCGTGAGTACAGTTTGGAGTTTGATTCTTTGGCCAGATACGCTCCTCATATCGTAGCAGATATGGCTGATAGAGTGCACCAGTTTGTTATGGGGCTGGATGATTATCTGATTGACAGTTGTATGTCGATGGCTTCTCAGCCGGGCATGGACATTGCACGAGTACAGGCATACGCCCAGGGCATGGAGGAGCGACACAGAGGGCGCCGGCCCGACAGGAGTTATGACGGGGAACCGACCCCGAGGATAGGTCGGCCCGGGGTGTGCGGGGATTCTCGAGGCGGACGAATTTCAAGAAGAAGCAGAGCACTCCTTCCACCCAGCCTCGAGTACACCCCCACAGCCTCTTCAGGCAGAGACCCGACAGTTGCTGATATATTCAGGAGCGGTCAGAGCTCCAGTGGCTTCGGTGCCTGCTGCATCGTTGCTGCAGACACCTCTGGCATTACCAAGGCCACCTGCATCTCTCGTGTCCCCACCGTGAGAGATACCACCCCGGGAGAAAGGCTATCACACCGGCGCTTGCTTTATTTGCGTCGCCGTGGCCACCTTTATGAGAGATTGCCCGCGCGTGGGTAGCGCAGTGGTACGTTCAACCTACAAGTTCGGTGTGCCGGTTCATCTTCTTCAAGAGGGCTACGCGCCCTACGGGCAGGGTATGCCGCACGCGGGCCGTGGTAGAGGCCGCGCGGAGCTCAGCCCGGCGGTCCATCGAACCGCCTATACGCGCTAGCCAGTAGACAGGACCAGGAGGCATTACCAGTATGCGGCTACAGGTATATGAATCTTTACTAGAATTTATATTCCCATATGTGCGTATCTGCGGTATAATTGCTGCCTAACAGCGGCAGGTGGAAATCCGAGGGTTGATAATCAAGCATTCATAAATAATGGTGACTAGGGTGTGTTCATTATTATTACGGATCTGGGAAGTCTAGGATGGAAAGTAGTAATATCCATAGGTGACCGTGAATAGGTAGAGTTGAGAGAGGGGCAAAATAGTAATTGTGTTACGAGGGCGTCCGGAAACCCGTCAAAACTTCACCTTACTTCAAATTACGTGACAAAGGTCGTGTGGTAAAGTGAGTGCGTACTAATGTTAGAGCATCGTATTCCATCGAAGTCCCGAGGTTAAGCGTGCTAGAGTGAGGGAAATTTTAGGATGGGTAACCCTCTGGGAAGTTTTTGAAAGTCTTGCAACTTCAGCCAAAAGAAGCAAATGGGGAGCTAGAATAATCTAAAGGGACTTAGAAAATACTGGGCAGGCGGAAATCTTAAGAGGTTGCGTAAGCCGGAACGGACTAAATCGGGTACAGCAAAAGAAAGTATGTCACGGTGCCAGAATCAGGGTCAGTTTGAGTAGTGATGGGGGGATCTCTTGTGAGGGAGGTATTGGCGATTATATATGTGTATTGGTATAGGTTAGCATGTAATACTCCGTGCACGACTATATTAGTGGAAATACATATTCCGACAACCAATGCGACGGCATAAGGAAGGCACTAATTGGACAGGACGGCGAAGTTCGAGCGAAAAAAATAAGGATAAGTGGCAGGAATGCTATGAGGCAAACCGATATTGTTTTCGCTATAGGGTAGACTTAAGAAGTACTGGTACAAGACTGTTGGGAAGGGGAAGAAAGTAAACAGATAAAGAGTAAGGAGAAGTCGGAATGTTGAAGCAAAAGTGAGAGTAGAAAAAAAAATGCAGATACAAGGCGAATATAATCGGGTAATAGAATGAGTGCACCCCTAAAAGGGGGGAAGCGGACGCGAGGAACGTAAATACCAGACAGAAGTAGTCAACACGATAAAATGCTTGATACAGATACTCAAGCTACAGGCAGGATTCCTTGCCGAGACTAGTTGAACATTCGAGGACGAATGTTCTTAATCGGGGAAGGATGTTATACCTCGCGTTTTGTACATCCGAATATTCCGAGGTAATGGCGGGAAGTTAAGGACAAGGGTATAATTTTCTTTTTAGAATGTATAAGTTGCGTATTCACCCTTTTATTGGAACGGAGCATTAAGGGTAAATTTGGAA
This sequence comes from Lycium ferocissimum, assembly GCF_029784015.1. Taxonomy (NCBI): domain Eukaryota; kingdom Viridiplantae; phylum Streptophyta; class Magnoliopsida; order Solanales; family Solanaceae; genus Lycium; species Lycium ferocissimum. The sequence continues at coordinate 29,558 of NW_026727893.1, read as the reverse complement.
CAAGGAAAATTAGGGGCCAAAAGTTGGAGAAGAATTTTCATGAAATAGCCATGAAAAGCCAAAGTGGCCATGTGTAGTGGAGGTGTGGGCCCTCTTCCCCTTGGTTGGCCAAATTTAATTAGTTCAAAGTTATGAGGGGTACATGTGTTCATTCTACATTGTAAGGGGCCAAATATATTATGGATGACTAAATTATTCATCTTTCATGATTTAAGGAAATTTCTAGAAAATGGAAGAAAATTTGAAAAAAAAAAGAAAGAAAAAGCAAAGAGATGGCCGGCCATGTGATGGCCATGTGCCTACTTGTATATATATATATAAGTGGTGTTAATACAAGGCACAATTCATCATCCAACACTTAGAGAATTTTCAAGAAACTTGGAGAAAACAAAAGAAGAGAGAAAGAGAGGGAGTCACGGCCAAGAAGGGGAAAAACAAGACCAAGGATTGAACAAGAAAAAAATTAATTCTTCAAGCCAACCTACTAAGTCAAGGGTGCTTATTAACGTGGAAGAGTTGTTAGGAGCGTTGGGTTGCTCGTTTTCATCATTGGCCAACTTTAGGCAAGTTGTGGAGTTGAAGAAGAAAGGTGAGTCTAATCTTGTTTTCTTGTGTTATAGATGGTTTATATGTGTTGTTGTGTGCTAAAATGGAAGAAATTCATGATAGAAGTTGAGTTGAAGTTAAGGCCGTGTAGGTGTGTTTGGTCGTGCATGTGTAGGTAGTGTTGGAAGTAATGAATTAATGATGGTTTGCATGTTTTGATTGTTATAGAGTGAAGAAAAGAATGAAAATCACCTTTGTGTGTATGTATGGTGTTGGCCGTATGGCCCCTTTAGTGCAATTGTGAATGAACAAATCGTCGTTAGTATTTTCGTTATCGTCGTTGTGGATTTTATGAAAAAAAATGCAAGTTTAATGACTCAAAATAATGTTATGTTGGTTGTTGGATGATTTGGAAATTTATGCGAATTCTATGTAATTTTTGTATTTAGGGGAATTGTATTGTTAATGTGCGGATTAATGTTGTAAATCATGAATTTGGAAGAGGAGCATGTGTTTGGTGTCGTTCTCGGGTTAGAGACAATCTCGGGTGAGTTGTTGGAATATTATGAATGTTGTGAAGTTATGTAAAAAGAGTTATTAATGTTAGAATGTATTTTGAATGGATTATGGATGTTGTAGCTTGGTTGTTGGTTTGGTTGTTGTTGAATTTGGCTGAGTTGAATTCTCGGGGTGTTGTACTCACAGGGGAAATGCTGAAAATTCGTAGAATTCTTGTTCGTTTGGAATTGAGTGCCTAAAGGCTTATGGCTAATGTTAATATATTTGGTGCTATGTAGATCTTGACGTACCCGAGACTTGAAGCTTGACTTAGCTTGCGAGCGGATAAGGTATGTAAAGCGTCACTTCCTTTCTTTTGGCATGTCTTAGTGCTATTAGGCTATATTCCGAGCCTCGGGGTTATTCCGCTCTTAGGATCCGAGCTTAGAGACATACCTTATTCGTTCTTAAAGACTTGCTCTTTAATGTAATCAAACTAAGGTTTTTATGTTTTTTTAAAAGATTGAATTTCAAGTCTTATAAAAAGTTTTGCTACAAAGAGGTTCTGAACTTCACACGCTCGTAACTTTTGCCGATGAGCCCGGATCGCCCCGAAACATAATAGGTAACTTCATAAGACATAACATTCCCCTAAACCTCGTAGCCGGGCTCGGATGGGGTCGGGACCCGTCCGTGGGGCCCGCGGCTTTTCTAGGCTTATCCTTGTATTGACCTCACGGGAAAGATTTACTACTACTTTCACTTTGACTTCCGCATATGGATTTCTTACTTACTTAATGAGTTACGATTATGATTTTATGCATATGGTTACTCATGACTCCGCTCGTGCTTTTATGGTTATTACCTCGTTCACCGGTTCCGGGCCGGTTATATCTCGTGCGCATTATGGTATATTCGGTGTGATCTTTGTGTTACGGTTCGCCGAGCTCCTCCTCGCAGGGCCGGGTTCCGTTTATATTTGGTGTTATCTTGTGTATGTGTCACGACCCAACCCCGTGGGCGTGATCGGTGTCTGCGGGACACCTATACGTACCTACCTAACAGATCCGACATACTAAATAGCCAATCCGCTTAACATACACAAATCCATACAGATATAAGGCGCGTCGCACAAACATACATATATATATATACATACTGAAACCTGTACAGAAGCCGTTAGGGCTATTATACCAGACAGAGTCGCATATCACACGTACCTACCCAGACAGTGGTAACCCACACCCCACAAACATGTCTGCAGACCTCTAACATACGGAACGAGAATCGAAGACGGGACGGGGCCCCGCCGTACCCAAATAGTCATATATACGAACATGTGAACAACGAGAAGATATATATATATACCAAAAGTATCGGCCTCCGGATCAAGGAGCTCTTCAATAGCGGACTGATGTCCTATACGGTGGCGGGTCACGCGCGTGCGTCCGTACACAGTAGGCATGTAACACACCCCGAAGAGCGGGGGTCGATGCGAAGGTGTACCGAGTATGTAAAAGCGGAACATAACATACATAATTATAACAACGAGAATCGGATATGTAAAATCGTAACGGACGGAAATACGGAAATAGAGCGGACGAGAATCGGATTCGTAGCGGATGTCGGACTTCGAGAATGTATCATACGGAATCATAAGCGAATCGGACTTACGGAGCGTACGGACGGACTCTCGGACCGAACCGAGAATTCAAACGTATGACGTACCATAATCGATAGGTCCGTCCGGATTGCCAAAAAGTGTGACGGTAAGATGGAAGTCATATTCCAAATCGGACATACGTATACATAACGTGTCCGTAATCGTGCATGCGGTGAGTCATAATCATATGCGTCATTTACGTATATCGAAATCAAATCCCATATCCAAATAACGTGATCCGGCCCTTTCATAAGGGACGCGGTGTAAGAACCCGACCGCTCGAGAACGGGACGCGGTGGTGAAATGATCAAATCAAATGCCATCCGGCCGCCATCCCCGTGAATATCACATAATCGCATCATATCGGATCATATCGAGATACTAGTCATATCCGGCCTTTCGGATGCCGGGGACGCGGTGAACAATGCAGTGAAATGCACGAATCATAAAACATATCATGGGAAGAAGGAAGATTGAGGCATCCACGTTCGAGACAAATGAGAAATCATATACATACACCGACATACGGACTTAACTAAAAGGTATATGTAGTTCGGAAAACGGATGGCATCGAATAGTCGGATTATATCAGAACAGAATGTCCAGAATCGTTACGGATGTCAGAATAATGTTCAGATTCAGAAAGACAGTCAAAACACTTATTAGTTAGCGGACAGAACATAATTAAGAGTTACCTATGAAGAACGGACAGAAATAGATCAATTTGAGTCATACCGGGAGTATCAGGGTTTTGTGGGACCACCTCGGACCCAACCATAGTAGAAGTACGTAATTTACGGATAATAAATCTTAGGGAGCCGTCCATAATCATTTTAGGGTGTTTCGACTCCATTTATGGAAGTTGCATACTTACAGGTCATTTTAGGAAAAATTGGTTCAATCTTACTGAAGGATTCTTCGCTAATTTCAATCTCAAATTGTGAGAAGCAGAAGTGTCATCGAGGCTCGCTGTCAGGCCTGTTAGACTCAGAACATGCCAAAGAATAAAAGGGCAAGGATTTACATACGAGATTGCGCCTTACGCTCCTCAAATCTCAATTCCCGTTTCGTCCAAAAACTGCAAATGGTTATCTTTACCAGTTACTATTCATGCAAGTTAACATTCAACTTTGGTTAAGTACTTGGCTACCGAAATTTCGGCAGCACCTCCCCTATAAATATAACACCCCCGAGACTTAGCTCGGCTTAATATATCAACAACAACAACCCAACAATCCAACAACAACAACAGGTATTACAAAATGCTCAATATGGCACAACTAGCCATTTTCCGACGTAACACAAAAATTTCCGTCTCCAACTTCATATTTCCAATTCAATCTCAACATATTAATCAAGATCATTACAATTCTATTCGGAAACATATCATAACATTTCTACCACGTATATACAAGATATACATAAAATATACAAAGCATGCAAACTTTCCACCAAAACCACAATTTATCCAATTCTTCCAATCTTTAACATACAAGTTCATAACACATTTCCATCATCCAAATTCATCAACCTTAATCATATTTTACACCTTAAACACTTCATTCCCATCATTTCATAAATTCATACTAAATCAACATAAACTTCCACATTCCATTTTCATACAAACTTACATCATTTTTCCTATACTTACAATACAAGGATCATAACTACACAACTAACACATTAAACAACACAATTCATCACCATTCCCTTTCACCATGGCTCACGGCTACCTCTATATTTTCCAACTCAATCAAATTCATTTTACTTTCATTTCCAATATAGATTACACCATAAACACACTAGATTACAACCTAAAATTCAACACACACATTTGTACAACACACACACATACGGCCTATACACACATGAACACCTATCATGCAACTTCCATATTTTCATAGTTTCTTCTCATTTCTACATATTACAACATTAACCAAGCCTCATAACATAAGAAAATGAATTAATTCTTACCTTTCCAATTCTTTCTTCTTGCCAAAAGAAGCTCTTTCTTGCCAAGATATTTATATCACTTTGAAGAACACCTTGAACTTAGTAAGAATCTAAGAAGAATTGAATTTTGGATCAAAGATCAAGCTCCAAGAATTTTTTTTTTTTTTTCTTTCTCTTTTTTCTCTCTCTTAGCTTCTCTTCTCCTTTTTTTCTTGATTTCTTTTGATTTTTCTTGAAATTTCAGAAGAGCTTATCCCTTAAATATAATTAATTCACATGCAAAATTAATTACACTTGGGCTTGGGCCATATGATGGCCGGCCACCCCTCTCTTTGGGCCTAATTTTCTTATTTTTTTTCAAGCCCAATTCATCATAATTCTTATTTTGTAATTCCGAAACAAATTTCCAAAATTCCAATTTTGCCCTTAGGCCTTCTCCATTGTTTCCACGTTCAAATTTCCATCTCCGCCACACACCTACTAAGAAAAATTCAAACATGGCCTCCTTTCTCATAAATCACAATTATTTCGGATTTTTCAATTATGCAAAAAGGCGGGATATAACATCTTCCTCCTTTAAAACATTCGTCCTCGAATGTTAATTCAACCTCATGGTAAATCAAAATCAATCGGGAGGTCTACTTGCTACTTACTTACTTGCACTTGATCAAAGAGCTTGCAACGGCCTTCATCCTCCAACTTTATCCATCTTTCTCCGATACTACCATATTAGGGCTGTTCGTACCGTCATAAGTCGGATATACGGCGGACAGAATCTTGCGGAACCTTAAGATCAAACGGACGTCGACGAAGTCTATCCGGAATCGAAGCACAAGGTACGACGAACGGAATCATATTCCGACGGTTATCTTAAGCGAATTCAAATTCGGAGCCGGCCGTACGGTATATCGGACGGGTTTATAATCGCAGTCGGACATATAGAGATTTATCGGACGGATTTCGAAATCGAGTCGGACATGTAGACACGTACGGACGATTCGCGCCCAAGGTCCGATGTACGGACGTATATCGGACGGATCCGCGATCGAGGCGGACATACGAAATATATCGAACGAATTCAGTATCGGTAGTCGGATGTACGTAAATTTATCGAACGATTTGAAGTCGGATCGGATGTACCGAAGTATATCGGATTTAATTATGATCGAAGTCGGACGTACGGTATATTAAACGAAACGTAATCGGATTCGAAGCACGGAGAGTGTGTAGCAAACGAGCTTTGCAGGGGTGGGTGCGTGCGGAATTGCGACCATAGTCGAACCGCCTTTTTTAGAATCTCTAATCACTCCACATACTCAAATTCCACTTAAGTCACCCCAGCTTGCATTTAGTCTCCATATCCATATTTGTGAAAAATTCTTGACATACTTCCCATGGGTCACCCATCCGTGGTCAACCACCGGTTCAAGACGCTTAACCGAAAACTCGCGCATTCGATGTGTATCGAAAATATTCTTTGCGTCAATTGCCTCGCACGGTCTTTGCCACGTAGTTTAGGGCGATTCTGCGTCCTAATAAATTTTTTCCGGTAAATTTTTGTGTCCCACCCCGGTCCAAATTACACAATTACCATATTGTGCCTCTCCGGTTTCTCAATATCTACTTCCACTAGTACTAATTTATCCACCACCCGGGGGTTTCTAGATTTGTACTTATGGGCGGGGACATCTCGATTTGCCCATCGTTACCGAATAAGATCTTACAGAATCATACACACATAGGAAATTCTAGCAAGGTTTCATATGTTTGCAAAATAATCAATTTCGGGTCGACACCGGGGAGGCCGCCGTGCGAGGTGTGTCCACCATCATCCTCGTACATCGCTCCCCTACCTACTGGCCCCCGCTATCACCGCGAATCGGAGGGGGTATCGTATGGATGATCGGACAAATCCCGGCTCACGAGGGTGACCGGATCAAAGAGAAATCCATAGCACTCTCCGAGGTAGCCGGCCGACATGCTCACCCTCGAAGACAACCGGCGTACCGTAGGAAATCCTCTCTCCGTAGTCCCGGAAGAAGGCTCAGGCGGGTGCCGCCCTCAAACTATCCTCCTCCGTGGAGGTAAGAAGCTCGGAGGGGTCATCGCCGATCCTCCGAGAGATATACGTGTCATAACCACTCTCCACGGAATCCTAGGCTCCGGACTGCGGAGGAATAGTAGGCGGGTCCTCCGACGGATCCGTATCGTAACTATCCTCGGGGATCCTCCGTGTCCGACTCAATCGAGTAGCCGGGGCTCGCCTACTCGGCCCCGGTGACATCACACGGGGCCTTCTTGGCACCCCCATCACCATCGTCGTATTTTGCCCCTCTTCATCCTTATCAACCTACAATCACCTGCAAGGAGAGGGTCAGAAATAATCTCCCAAAATACCGACGCGGATGCTCTTTTCGGAGCCTCGCTGTAAACACAGCAATTCGTTGGGGAGAACCATTCTAACAATACAGCTCTATCGCACGATCTAAGATTTCAAGAAAGGGTAACATAACATCCTAGATGTCCTGTAGCCTCCTGTTTATAGATGTGGGGCCCAACACACCGATAAACAAGACTACTAGACACGGCCACGCGTACATTCCGAGAACCGACCGCTGCGATACCACTTTTGTCACGACCCAACGGGCCGCGGCGGTGTCCTCTGACACCCATACGCACCTACCCCTACGACGCGTATCCGGCATATCAAATAGCTAATCTCGTCTAGACATACATAAATTCATACAAATATCGGGCACGTCGCATGAAAATATATATACATACATAACCATATTTAGAACACGTACACTAGCACTTTGTTAGGGCTATTATAACGAACAAGTCGCAAACCCGAACATACGTACTCGACCGGTGACAACTCACGACCCACAATCATGTCTACGGACCTCTATCATACGGAACGAGAATCGGAAGACGGGACGGGGCCCGCCGTGCCCAAATAGTCATATATCGTAACATATGAACAGCACAAGATATATAAAAGTATCGGACTCACGGATCAAAGGAGCTCCTCAAAGCCACGATCAAGTCCTAGACCGGTGGCGTATCACGCGGTGCGTCGTACTGTGGGCATGTAACACGGCCCCAGAAGCGAGGGGTCGATTTAAGATAAGTATGTAAAGCGAAAAGGGAACAAGTATAACCATGATCAAAGAATGCAGACGGGAGTACGATACACGAACGGGTAGCCGTGATTAGAATCGAAGTACAAAGGTAATACCGTGTCCGGGAGCCTCGAGAAGACATAATGCATATCGGATCATATAATATCATGCGAACATGTATCGTGTCCGGCCCTCGGATAAGGGACTCGGTAAGTGAAGTCATATACCGTAATCATGTACCATATGTGCGGATGACGTGTCCGACCACTATTAAGGGACTCGGTAATATGGAATCATATCGTCAAATCATATATCATGTATACATAACGTGTCCGGCCCCTACCGGGTCTCAGTGAATAATAATCATGTGCCGTCCTGGCCGCCATCCCCGTATCATCATATCACAATCATATACAAATAACGTGTCTCGGCCCGCAAGTACGAGGGACTCGGTGAATAATGCAGAGAAGTGCACACGAGAACATACGTCTTGGCCGGGCTCGTTGAAATGACATATCATAACTTGCACGACACGGGAGTAGTGCGAGCAAAACATATGCATATAAGTCCAGACTCAACAGACAAATCACATAACTAGTCATAGTACGTACCTTTCGGATGCCATGACGAATTATGTCAAATCAGAGGTTTTTTTTTTTTGGGACCATTCGTACGTAGCAAACATATCATGGGACTTACAAAAGATTCAGAATGATCGTTCTTAAGCAAATGGAACAATACAAATGTCATATCATTTCAAGGAAATCGGACGTTACTCGTATAGGTATATGTATGCCCTTTTTGGGGATGGCACGATTTCTTACTTCAAATCATGTTTCCAGAATCATAACACATGTCGAACATATCATAGGCTCATCATATTCATCGTCCGACAACAGTACAATAATCAAAAGATTTCTTTAGACATTATGTAGAAGTAAATTAATTAAAACCATAGTAAGAGGTCTCGGAATCTGTGGGCCCACCTCGGGTCGAATCGAGGCGGCAGTCATAAGTTACGGATCATAGACTTTATAAAATCATTTATAAGCGTTTGGGACAATCCAGGTCCATTTGGGAAGGTTTCGTACATATAAATCATTTTGATGACAATCTGTGAAGAAATAGGTTCAATCTTACTGAACGATTTGGCGCTATTTTCAATCTTAGATTATGAGACGCCGAAGTTCAATCAAGGCTCGCTTCCAAGCCTGTTACACTCAGAACATGCCTAAGAAAGAAAGGGAAGGCTTTACATACACGGATAGCGCCTTACGCTGTCTTGTCACTTCCCGTTTCGTCCAAAAGCTGCGCAAATGGTCATCTTTACCGCTTACTATTCATGAAAGTTAACATTTCACTCTTGGTTTAAGCTATTTGGCTACCGAAATTTCGGGCAAAGCACCTCCCCTATAAATATGACACCCCCGAGATTCAACTCGGCTCAAAACAATCAACAACAACCAACAACAGCACCAACAAACCCACTAAAACGCAATATGACCCATTTGGTCATCCTTCCAACATAATGTCATAACTTCCGTTTCCAACTTCATATTTCCAATTCAATTTCAACATATTAATCAAGATCATTACAATCCCATTCGGAAACATATCATAACATTCCTACCACGTATATACAAGATATACATAAAATATACAAAGCATGCAAATTTTTCACCAAAACCACAATTTATCCAATTCTTCCAATCTTTAACATACAAGTTCATAACACATTTCCATCATCCAAATTCATCAACCTTAATCATATTTTACACCTTAAACACTTCATTCCCATCATTTCATAAATTCATACTAAATCAACATAAACTTCCACATTCCATTTTCATACAAACTTACATCATTTTTCCTACACTTATAATACAAGGATCATAACTACACAACTAACATATTAAACAACACAATTCATCACCATGGCAAGTCCTCCATAGGTCACGGCTACATCTATATTCCCAACTTCACTCCAATTTATTCAACTTCCATTTTCAATTCATATTCTACAATAATCACAACTAGAATATAACACCAATTCCATGCACAACCATGCACACACACACACGGCCATACATACACACACACACACACATACACGGCCTACACTCTTCACACACATGCACACCATGCAACCTCACCATAATTCCATAATCTTCATCCAATTCCACTCATTATAACATACAAATTCATTTCATAATTCAAGGACATAGAAATCTTACCTTTCCAATAAATTCTTCTTGCCAAAAGAAACACTTTCTTGCCAAGATAATTATGCCACTTTGTAGAGCACCTTGAACTTAGTGATAATCCCACAAGAATTGAATTTTGAATCAAAGGATTTGGCTCCAAGAATTTCTCTCTTTTTTTTTCTTCTTTTTTTTTTCTCCTTAGCCGATTTCTCCTCTTCTTTTTGTTCTTGTTTTTGCTCAATTTTTCTTGAAGCTTCATGAGCCATCCTCCCTTAAATACATATTAATCACATGCAAAATTAATTACACTAAAGCTTGGGCCATATAGTGGCCGGTTGGGCCTCCTTTATTTGGGCCTTTTTCTTATTTTTTTTTGAGCCCAATAAGTCATGAATCTTAATTTACAATTTCCGAAACGAATTTTCAAAATTCCAATTTTGCCCTTAGGCCTTATCCGGTGTTTTCACGTCCAAATTTCCATAACCGACATACACGTACTAAGAAAATTTCAAACATAGCCTTCTTTCTCATAATTCACAACTATTTCAAATTTTTCGATTATGCAAAAAGGCGGGATATAACAATGAGAACGCCATAATTCCTTTCAAGTCCAATATGTTCTTCCCCCCTTATTAAGGAGGTCCTAATGCACCAATAGTTTTCGACATCCACGCTCGCACTTATCTTTCGAGAGTTAGAAATCTCTTAACATCGTTGCAAGGCTTAATCATTCTTTCTTTTACTTCTCATTCCTCTTTTGTTCCATACTACCACACTCTATCCCTTTCACACGCCTACCCTCGAATGTTTACCCAAATTGTCCCGTGCTTTGCCCGTTGTCTCCCTTAGAGGCTTTACTCACTCGTGTTTCTTACTTTTCACTTTGTCTGACATTTTGATATCATTACCTTTCCATCTACTCACTTTCTTTCCTTTCCAAATATCATTGTATTAGAACTTTCCAAGCTTACCCTGTAGCGAAAATAACATCCGCTTACCTGATAACGTGTGTCACTTTAACCTTACTACCCTGTCCGATCAATGCCTCCAACATGCCGCAACGTCGATTGCTGGGATACACATACCCGCTGATATAGCCACGTATGGGATATCATATACATACGTATACATATAATTGGTACCATCTCGCTTACAAAATATCTCCAAACGCTATTCCAACTCACCCTAATTCTAGAGCTGTGATGCACCTTCTTTCTCTTCACCGGTCTAGTCCGCCTCGGCCTACACAACCTCTTAAGGTTTCCGCCCACTCTGTATATTCTAATTTCCCCTTCGGCTATTCTAGCTTCCCATTTGGCTCCCCTATGTCTGACTTTATAGGACTTTTAGTACACTTCCCAGGGGGTCACCCATCCTAAAAATTTCTATCCTCCCGACACGCTTAACCTCGGAACTCGATGAAATACGATGCTTTAATACCGGTACATAGCGTCCACCTTACCGCATGACCTTCATCACATAATGAGTAAGTTGAAGTCTTAACGCATTTCGAAACGTTCTCATAACACATCTCCTCCGAATTAGAAAGGGTCTTTACTCTTTCCGACTCACAATTACTATTCTAGCCCTTTTCAATCCTCAATATTCACTTTTCGCCTATGGATACGACTACTTTCCGTCTTAGACTTCCAGGTTCCCAATGGTGATGGACACACCTTGATCGCCGGTACTTATAAATACTTGGTTATCGGCCTTTGGATTTCTGCTTGCCGCTATTAAGTAACACTCATGCAACAAATACACATACATAAAAAAAAAAAAAAATCCAATAAGGACTCATATACCTGTAACCACATTTGGTGACGCCTCCTGATCCTGTCTACTCGCCAAAGCATATATGCGGTTCGAAGGACCGCTAGAACTGAAACCCGCCGGCGCCCGCCGGTGGTGCATACTTACCGCCCATAGGGCGCATAGCCACGAAGAAGAAGATGAACCGAAGAACGGCCCGGTAAGGTCGAGCCGCACCACCGTACTATCCCTATACGGACACTCCCTCATAATATGGCCTTGACGGCCACAAGAAAAATAAGCACCAGTAGCGAAACGGCATTCCCCAAAATGTGGCCTACCACTAGAACACCGAGGCAAAGGTGGCCTCGGCCCGACCCGAACTCCTACGCATCCGTGAACCTCAAGCCCCGGAGCCCCGACCGCCGGCTCATGAATGCCCGTGCTATCCAATCTCTTACCCGAAAACCGTGGGGTGCACTCTTGTCCGGCCGAGAAGAATACCCGATTAAGGTACCGCCGAGGGTCGCCCACCTCGAAACTCCCAGAATAACCGGTCGATCTAGCCCTCTTGGGCCGGCCCCCGGGCCATGATCTGTCGAGCCGACGCCCTCGTGTCGATCCTCCATCCCCCGCGCATAGGCCCGCACTCGAGCAATATCCACACGGCCGGGAAGCCATTACCATACGACTATCAACCAAATAACGATCCAACCCCATCACATATCGATGTATCCTATCGGCCATATCGACACAATAGTGGGTTGCCTTCAGCCAATGAGTCAAACTCTAGACTATGCTCTCGAACACTCTTTCGCCATTCGCCTCGGCGTAGGAATCTATCAACCCCAGCTCGCCGTCTACCGGAGGCGTAAAGTGGCAAAGAATGGCCTCCACAAACTCATCCCATACTGCTGGAGGAGCATCCTCGCCCCTCGACAACTCCCACGACTCATACAAATTGACGGCTATATCCCGCAATCGATACGACGCTAAATCCTGATTCGGTCTCGAAGCCTTAATTAACGCGGCGTACGGCGCATCCGCCGAATGAACTCTTGCGGGTCCTCCTCGAGGGCTTCGGCCAAAAAGTTACGGAGGATTACCGAGGTCGGAAATCACGGGCCCTCGGACTATCATGCCCGTCCGCATAATCACCCCCTAATCCGTGCCGCCGCCGCCACGCCACCAGTCCGGTCGACGCGCTCGGACCGCATCTCTCATAGTCCTATCCTCCGCCCACGGGCCGAGGGTCGGGAGGCTCGGGCACCGGGAACCTCGGAGGCCCGGCGGCGGAGCAGCCGCCCTGATTTGCGACCGCCGCTACCCTCGTGCTCCTCTCGATAGTGACGGTGTGTGCAGCTCGGCCCGAGCACAACCTCGAGCATAAGTCAAGGCATGAGCCACTAGTAACTCTCGAATGCCGGCTAGTCTCTCCAACTACCGACTTGCCCTTCCGGCGCCCTCGTCGCTTTCTTCGGAGGCATCTGCGTAAACATAACAATTCGTTAGGGAAAATTATCTGATAATACGGCTCTATCGCACGATCTAGAGTAAGGTGAAAGATGACATCCTAAATGTCTCGTAGCTTCTGTTTATAGATGTGGTGCACCACACACCGATAAACAAGACTCTACTAGACACGATCTGTAGACACTCCGAGGACGAACTGCTCTGATACCACTTTTGTCACGACCCAACCCCGTAGGCCGTGACTATTGCCCGAGCTGTGGAATCGTACACATCTACTAACTATAATCCGTCCATAGCAAACGTAATAAGAACTTATACATACAGAAAGGCACGGCGTCGCGTATGTATATATACATATCGTACATAAGCCTGGGAACGTCCAAAACACAAATCACTCAAACACAACTGAACAGTAACTACCCACAACCTACACATATGTCTACGTATATACAGTGACAAACGATATCATATGACGGGACGGGCCCCGCCGTACCCCCGAATAGACGTAAACATATACAACGAAAGAGTCTAAATGTACTATAATATGGAGAAATGGGAACAAGGTGAGCACTTTAAGACGGCCGAATGGAAATCCTAAGGCGGGCGGATCACCAAAACGGAGTATCCGTACAACGGGCATGAACGCGGTCCCTCGAAGAAAGCGGTCGGTACATTTTAAATGTCCGAGCATGTAAAGCATGGAATACGGTAATCGTATTGAAGTAAGGAGTATAGAAAATTAGGCAAATAGAACTTGAGAAAAACCACACGACTTGCCTTTGAAACATAAATCATGCATGTCAATATCATATCCAATTCATTACGGGACTTAGAAACATAAGTGAGTAATCATTTGTACATATGCATATATAACGTGTCCCGGCCCTCTAGTGAGGGACTCGGTAAATAAAATCATCATATAATCATGTCATCATATCATCCTATATATATATACCGTACCCGGCCCTCTAGTGAGGGACTCGGTGAATAGAATCATCATATCGTCATGTCATCATATCATCATATATATATATACCGTACCCGGCCCTCTAGTGAGGGACTCGGTGAATAGAATCATCATATGCCATCCTGGCCGCCATCCCCATATCATCATATCATCATGTCATCATATCATCATATATATATACCGTACCGTTAACACTCTAAGTGAGGGACTTGTGAACAATGCGGTCCCAGGTACTCTAATACATACCCAGCCGGGACTCGGTGAAAGAAGTAATAAGCCGCACGAGCAGAGTAGTGAGAAACCATATGCATATAAAATCATCTTTTGAGACTCGATAGATAAGTAGACAAACCAACGCTCTAGTATCAAACGATAGTCATGTTAAATCCGTTCTAAATGCAATTAGGACTACGTTAAAGAGAATCTCAGGGATCATAGACATGTATCAAACCAATCCGAGCCCGCCCTGGAAGTTACGGGCATTATTCGTTTTAGGACCCTTTACGAACGAATCAAGGCAATCCGAGCCCATTGAAGAAAGTTAGGGACCTTATTCGACATAGAATCCTTTAGGAACAAAAACTCTTTGTGCAACATTTACTATCCATGCTCGGATCTTATGAATAGAGTTACCCCAAGGCTCGTATCATATCTTACTTACATCTAAGACATGCCAAAAGAAAGAAAGGGTAAGCTTACGTACCTCATCCGCTTCCTAAGCCTATCAATGGGAACTTAAGTCTAGGGTTTCCAAGGTCTACAATAACGTCAGTAGATACCAACATTAGCTATAGGTACTTAAGAATTCAATCCCAAGCTAGCACTTTATTTACAGAAATTCGGGCAGCATTTCCCCTATAAATTCAACAAACCCCGAGGATTCAACTCGGCCAAATCATCAACAACAATACCAACAACCATATTAACAACATCAACAATTAATTCAAAACGCATTCTAACGTTAGTAACTCTTTTCTACATAATTCGACAACATTCCATTTACATTCAAATTACCCACATACCATCAAGCCAACACCAATGCTCACACATTCAAGTACTAATCCGAAACCATTCAAACAAGACTCAAGAACCACTTTAAACAATCCATACAAATATTCAAAACAACCCAACCAACATACCACTCCACAAGAAACCTTCCAACTCAATAGGAACAACAACAACACATTTTACTATTTAAATTCATGAACTACACCAACAATCCACCCGTTAACAACATTATTCTCATAAATACAAAAACTTTATTAAAATCAAATTAGCTTCAACAACCCACAACATTTACAACTTGACTTGAGTTATTAAATCTTCATTTTACATCATAGAATCCTGACAACAACAACAACCAAATACTAAGTAAATTTAGTTCATCCTTGTCACACAAAACACACCTATTCGGCCACCACCCAACACACCAATTTTCATGAATTTCATTCATTTCTACACACTACAACACGCATAAACCATCCATAACACATGAAAAAGGAGATTAAATCTTACCTTTGCTTCTTATCTTCTCAACTTGGCTAGGGTTTGTGCTTGCAAGAAGGAATGTTTTAATTGTTCCAACAACTACTCCACGTTAATAAGGACCTTCCAATTGGTTGAAATACTAGAATAAAATATTTTTTTGATCAAGATTTTTGGACCTCAATTTTGGCTTGCCATGGCCGAATGGTCTTCTCCTTCTTTTTTCTCAAGTTTCTCCAAGTTTCTAAGGTTGTAAAAGATTATGAATATGATGTCTTGCCTTGTCATGACTCATATATATATGATTCATACAAGGTGGACACATGCCCCCACATCATGGCTTGAATCAAATTGGCCAAACCATGGTGCAGGAGCCCACGCCACTCACGGCCACTTGTGGCTTTTGTGGTGCATGAACTAATTAATTTCCAAATTCCAAATTTGTCCTTAATATTCCATACCAATAATATTATAAGCAACTTGTGCCTTAAAATAAAATCGGAGGTTAAAAGTCTCTTGGACAAAAATAACCTTGCCCTTAACTTATCGCGATTAGCTCGGAATGTCCCAACGTACAAAATATGGGATATAACACTGCGGACTCGCCCCCCGGATCTCTACGATTGTACTAAGTCTCTCATGCCGCTGGCCTCGATCCTCTAAAGATAGAATGTAATGAATGACGATTGTGATCTTTAATTATGGATATGTATATGTGTGTGAGCGGTTATTATGAACGGAATATATATGGGCGGGTAGAATATAGTGCATCTATATATATGTATATCTATATATATCTATATATGACGATGCGCGCGCACCTCCATCTCGAACAACCACCTTGGTAGGGCCGGGTATGACACGAGAAACCTTAGTAGGACGGGTATGTGAAACACCGAGCCTTGGTCAATATGCTATATAAATCTATATATGACATCGATATGAGTACGAGGTAGATAATGGTATAAAAGCATCGAGAGAACCGAATATGTTAAGAATATGTAAATCTCCAAGCAAGATAACTCCCATGTATATGCAATGTATATGATATGAGCATGAGTATGAAAGGAAATATGAATACGAATACGAAAATGGCTACGAAAGGTGAATGAGTACGGATATAAATGTATGTACACGAATACGCAATAGAAATGGAACGTCCCTATGGGAAGCAAGTAAGTGCTATGATGATGATGCCAAATCTCTCATCCTATGTTATTTCATACGTATCTAATGTTTCTGGGGGTCCCGATCATATTTTATATATTCGGACAACTACGTACCGATCGTCCAAACCCAGGAAGGTCTTAACCCTCAGGAGCCTAAGAGACTTGATCTATAGCAATACTCTCGGGGGACTACGGCGGGCTCCACTAATCTGAGTCGGTAACTTTGTTAGCATCCTTGTGTGTACATATTCACGGGTGGGGCGAGGTCTGTCCGCCCATGTTCGACATATGCGATAATCTTCCTTAGAGGATCGTAGACATGTGTATATGGTTAGATATATTTGACCTTGTCGGCCTATATTTTGGGATATTATTTTGATAGCCTTGTATCGCTCTCTTGTACCCTATATGGGCATAGTTGATATAGATGTGTTGTTGCCCAATGAGATTAGAATGATGATGAATGAAAAGCATGATTTGACTATGTGGCTCACCTAGATGTGATGTATAAGTATGCTAAAGGGTACCCGGGTAGGCTAGCACCAGGTGCTCATCGCGGCCCTCCGGTTGGGTCGTGACACCTATAGCCTGGTGCACAACACGCCCATAAATAAGATTCTACTAGACACGGTCTGTAGACAACCCTAAGACGAAACCTGCTCGATACCACTTGTCACGACCCAACCGATGAGCCGTGACGGAGTCGACCCTCTAGCGACCAAACACCCTAAACACGTATACGAAACATACTGAACATCAAAGGCCCATAAACGGCACAAACTAATCTCATAAAAGGAAAACATCAGAACTCTGTACAATCTGCATACGCATATACACATCATGCGGAAGAACAGTGCAGGCCAGCTGGGCTGCTACATATACTGTACACAAAAGAATAGAAGCCGACAAGGCTACATCATCTGGCTGATACATATAACTGTCTACAGACCTCTACTGGAATAAAACTTGTAGGAAGGATAGGACAGGGCCCCGTCATACCCATATGCATACATATCTTAAAAGGGGCATATCAAAAACCGGCCGTAGCCGATTGAATGGAGCGTGCCGACCTTTGCTAGATCTAGAGGTCATACTAAGGCCGGACCAATTGTCTCTGCCATGCACGCGGGCATGAAGCACTTGGCCCGAGCAACGGAGTCGGCACGGATAATGTGCGAGCATGTTAAGCATAAGATATATATATAAGAATGGATAAGATCTGAACTCATAAGTTTTAAAATATGAATGCATGTACTTGTATGAAGTAGTATCTACATTCGCATAAACCTATGTAACTGACAATGCCTCTGTGGGCGCATAATATGCATGATCATGCTTATTAATGAAGGTCATACATCCGTATATATGTGCATATATAACGCCTGGTATATGCGCGTATATAATGCCTACCTCTTTTCACATATCATATCGGCCTCTCTGCGGCCATCATCACATACATTACTACGATACTTGCAGCCTGATTCTCATCTCGTCATCATAGTGCACCAGTTGATCAGGTGGTAATGCGTATTTAACGCCTACTCCTTTCCATACCGCATATACATATATTAATTGCATATATAACGCCTTCTGGTCACGGGTCAACATACATATATATAAATGAATGTAATGCATGAATAACTGTATACATAAAACTGGACCCATGAACAGAAGGAATAATCATAACGGGGTGCATGAATGTCAAAAACTGGAATACTCCTAATGCTTCTAAGAGTTGAGTAATATGGACTCGCTTACTCGCTTATTGGATCATGTCATAGGATCATACCAAAAGAAGGAAAGAGTAGCCTTAACATACCTTAACGTATATCAAATCGTCCAACTCCTACTTCTCGACTTGTAAATCTACAATTAAGATAACATAGACTTCATTAGACTATGTACTTCACTTACTAGCCTCCTTTAGATGCATAGAAAGCTTAACGAATCATGGACAACATTTCTCTCATAGCTTAACAACCCTTCAGCTTCTCATTCACTTAATACCAACCATAACAATAATAACAACACTTATATATCGAAATATATTCAAATCCATTCCCAATCAATCTCTTAATAACCCTAAGTTACTACTTTATCTTTCCTCAACTTACCACTTTCTCAACTACCCCCTCTTTACATAGAATCACTAAAAATCTTATTACTCAACTTAAATACAAAGGTAGAAATCATTTACATACCTTGAGGGGTCAACAATCCCAAGAATCACTTTAATTTCAACTCCCTAAACTCCACACTTGAAGAAACCCTAGAAGCAACCTTTCTTCTTCACCACCTCGGGTTTACGAGGTTCGAATCTTGTCAAATCTTCACTTATATGATGAAAAATATTGGGGGAGAATATTTTAGGGTTTTTCTAATTTTTGGAAAGAGAAAAATATGAAATGAAGTCGTGACCCACATATTTATACTTGGAAGCCAAAAAGGCTACAGTGGTCCAATTTGACGAGCGGGTCGATCGCCCGTCGACCTGCGTCTGCAGATGCATGGCTGCGAAATCCCGTCGATGCCGCACGTCGATGGTCCGTCGAACATGTCAACGACCCGTCTACGATGACTGGTGTCCAGCAGATTTTTCAGGTTCAGTTCCGATCGTGTCGACTTGATTCGCTCAACTTCTAACTCTGTAAATTATCCGGAACACATACTGGTACTCTTGTACACAGGGTAGGGCACTTCCTATCTCCAAACTCAGGCTCGGGTCTCCATTCCAAGGGCATACCCGATTAGGAAATCATAGGTTCTACTACTACGAAAACGAGGGGTGTAACAGGTATCATGAACTCGGACTAGGTGATAACTATAACCTTTAGCTATCATCTTTCTTGCCTTAAGGTAGGAAATAAACCTACCTCTCGGGGATCTTTGTATTACCTTTCCATTCAAGCATGGGTTCTCTCAAAAATTGAAATCGAACTACTTTCATTCGGCAATCAACATTTACATAGCATGTGGCCAACCAATCCATACCTATAATCACATCGAAATCTAACATTTCCAACTCAACCAAATCAACTTTAGTCTGGCAATCACATATCACAATTACATAATTCTTGTATACTTGCCTAGCTATCACGAGATCACCAACCTGAGTAGATACCTCAAAGGGTTTAATTGGCTCGGGTTTCACCCCAATGCGACCAAAAGAATATACGGGAGGATATAAGATAACCAGAACCCGGACTATCAATGCATATACGTCATGAGAAAATACGGATAATATACCTGTAACTATATCCGGGGAGGACTCAAGATCCGTCATCCCAAGAAAACATAGATACGGGGGATACCACCCCGAACTAGACCTTCCTCTTCTACCTCGACCCGTCGAATCTAGGGAATGCGCCTATTAGGAGAACAGAAGAAGAACCAACCGCTGATCCTTTGGGATAAACCCCAACTCTACCACTCATCGACGGGCAATCCCGCATCATGTGCCTAACCTGACCATAGGCATAACAAGCATCTGAACCTCGCGACATCCGGTTCGAAATGAAATCTACCGCATCGCGGCTGCAGCAAGCACGGGGGTTTCCTCTCGGTCGTAATCACCCCCAAACTGGGAACCTGAAGCTCTCGAGCTCTGACTTTGTCCTAAATTAATGGAGCGGTCAAATCTCCTACCTGCAAACCGTGGAGGTGCACTAGTTGCCGACTGGCCTGAATGTCTAGAATACGAATGTCTTGGTCCCTCTCTATAGTCGCCACCAGCAACCATAGATCTGGCCCTCTTACTTTGCCCTCGATCAATATCACGTTCACCTTTTTATGGATGTTGCTGCTCTTCTAAGTTCTGGGCATGGGCCTGAATGCGGGAAATATCCATCCGCTCTTGCAATGAAGCCGTTAAACAATCTTTGAACAAATATGTCCCTAGGCCACGCACAAACCTGTGCACTCTATCTCCCATGTCGGCCACCATAGTCGGAGCATATCTAGCCAATGAATTAAACTGAAGGCTATACTCCCGGGCACTCATATTTCCTTACTTCAAATTTAAGAACCTATTTGCTCTAGCTCGACGGACCTCGGGTGGCCAATGGTGGCGGATGAAGGCATCTACAAATTCTTGCCAAACTAGAGGAGGTGCATTCTCTTTTCTTGAACACATCCAGTTATTATACCAAAGTACCGCCACATCTCGGAGTTTATAAGATGCCAACTCCACAGATTTAGTTTTCGAGGCTTGAATAATCTTCAATGTTCAACCTTACGGGTCTTCATCCGGCTTTGATCCGAAAAACTCCGAAGGATTTAAACTCATAAAATCACGGGCTCTAGTACCAATCGCCCGCCACGGGACCCAAACTCGCCGCCGTGCGTGGGCGGAACTAATCGCATTAATAAATGAATAGCTTCGGTCATTTGTTGACCCAAAGTGTGCGGAGGAACTGTGGGCATAAGAATCGAAACCAAGCTTCTCCCCTCTTGTTCTTCTAGGACAGGCGGAGTGGGAGAGTATTAGATGCGAGCCTCATTATGTGATTCACCCTCTTCTATATTCGTTCGCGCTCCCTTTCTACCCGCCTTTCTATCTTAGTCTTGCCTTTCGGGCGGCTGTAGCCTTTCTCTTTGGTGGCATCTCTAAAATCATAACGCACAATTAGGGAGGAGAAAATCTTATAACACAGCTCTATCGTACGATCTCACAAGAAGAAGAATGGTCATTTTTCCTAAATGCCCTGTAACCTCCTGTTTATAAGTGTGGCACGCAACACACCATAAATAAGACTTTACTAGACACAGCTCGTAGACACTTCCTAGGACTGAACGGCTCTGATACCGCTTTTTTCACCACCCGACTAGGGGCCTTGACGGGTACCCGAAGCTGAACACCGAGCACCACTCATACTACTACTCATCATACTCATTCTGCGTTCATTTACTATTCTCATGCTTCTAATCATAGGAAAAACCATTTTCACTTCCAAACGTATTTACCTTTATATACATGAGCCCTTCGGCTATCAAAATAATATATATACAATGAGAAAATCATGAGACCATACTACCCACACATACGTATCTACGAGCCTCTACTAGGGTACTAGACATATGGACGGGACAGGACCCCGTCGTGCCCAAATTATGTGTACACAAAATAGTAAATCAATGGCACCTCCGGAATAATGGAGTGCTCTCAAAGTCTGCTGATAGCTCCGACGAATTGGAGCACTTCCCTGTCTACTCACGAACACATGAACACGGCGTCAAAGAAAAGGACGTCAGTACGAGCATTGTACCGAGTATGTAAGGCATAAATAATAATAAGACGTCAATGAAAGAAGGAGACATCAAGTGAAGAACAAATTGTGACGGACTGTTAATTATGATAGAGATAATGCATGCTGACTTACTTTATAAACATCATCATATCATGTATGTATATATATGTATAAGCTGCCCGACCATGAAGGTACGGTGTGATCATCATTAGCCCGCGTCCAGGCCTCCCGCGTTCGGGGTAACCATCTCATGCCGCCCACTAGTGGTGTCTACCCATAGCATCTAGACATGGTGTATACGTTGCCCGCCTTAGCGGTGTCTGCCCGGTCATATAGGCATAGTGTAATATCATCATCATGTACTCATCATAATGCATGCATAGGGACTCAAAGATAACTATACTTTATCGGGGTGACATAAGGTCGTGAACCCCCGATTCCATTATACAGTTTCATAAGCATTACCGCTCACCTTAAAGGAATTAGCATATAAGGTGAGTGTAGCACAAAGAACGACATCAATTAATCATAATTTGGATCATTAGCTTTGTAGAAGCATCATATCATGAACTTTAGAATCTTTATACTTAAGCTCATCATCGTCATTATAATACTCATAACGTATCTCTTGTCTTTATCTCATGTGAGGCTCTTCATGAACACAGACTCATAAATTCCGGAATGTAAGACGGCCATGGAGAATAAGGGAAAATCATGTCATAAGATTCATGCCTTAGAAAGGAAGGGAATAGCCTTACATACCTTTTCGTTTAGCTACTCTATCGCTTGAACGTTCTCCTCCAATGTTCTCATTTCTACCTTCGAGGGAGCTTGTATTAACATTAGATAATCGATAGCTTAAGTATACTTGACTAGAGCAAGAGAAAATTGGGCAGCATTTTCTTTGTTTACACAACTTTCTCCATATCATCAATCAACTCCCAAACATCTATAATAACATTCACAACATCATAAGCAATAATCTTCATTCACCTACATTATCCATATTTCCCAATTTCACTTCAAATCATCCATAACCATGGTCAGAGCACACTATTACATTCACTCATATATGATGTTTATCCCATGTCCTTAATGTCATTTATAACATAACTATAATCACAACATATGAAGAATCATGACTCATTCCAAGCTACTACTCAAAAATACCACTATTCTTATATTCATGACCCATTTTCTATCTCCTTCTACAATCCAAGTCTTTCAACCTCTTAATACTTTAAACAACATGGAATGATCATAAAACTTACCTTTGATAGTGTGGGAATGAGCTTTAAGTGGAAATACTTCACTTGAGCAAAACCCTAGTTCCACTTCCAATGAGTTTTCTTGCCTTGGATGAACCCTAGTGAGTTTCTTGCACTTGATTCTCTTGGTTTGATGAAGTTGATCATAAGTTTCTCTTGAATTCTTGTGATTGAGGTGTGGAGAGTTTTCTATAGGGTTCTTGAAGTGTGGAGTGAGAAATGAAATGAATTAAATGAGGTTGGGGTCCCTTATATTAATCTTAAAACCTGTCCCGACTCGGTTATACGGACAAACATACGGTCCGTATAATTTATATGGACCATATGTATGACCGTATCTTTGGTCCAGTGAAGGTTCCCATTCTGGGCAGAATATATGGCCTAGCTTACGGCCAGTATATTTTATACGGTCCGTATGTTGGACCATATAATCCTCAGCTTTCCGAAACTTGTTCTCGTCGACTCGTTGGATCTCCAATCCTTATGGAACCTTCTTAACACTTGTTTAACACCTCATTAACAATCTAAGGGATGTTATAATTCTTCTTTAAGACACCATTAAGCTATCATTAACTTGGTACCTTGTGAATCCTTTCTGATACACAACGTATACCTCACCTTTCTTGACGAACTTCCTTCTCTTACCTCGAATGTCTTCAAAATCTCAATTAGAACCATTAAATACTACTTCTTACTTATTGAAACAACATATAATTCATGCCCTTCGTTAGTCTATTCACTGTGCATCAACGGGAAATTTTCCAAGGGGTAACACTTTTCCCATATCCCCTATATACATTATATGCATATATAATATAAGTAGCATGTATAGGAGCCCAAATAAAAGTTATCACTTTATCGGAGTGACGTAAGGTCGGTAACCTCCGATTATCTTATGGAAAAATCATCATCTCTTACTTCACCTTGAAGGAACAATGATTATAAGGTGAGATCAACAACAATGAATAAAATCAAGGAAATCGTGAAATAAGCTCAACAATCTGATCATAGCATTTAAAATCATAAACTTTGAAACTTCTAGAAATAGAATCATCATCATCATCATCATTTTCATCATGAAAACATTATCATCTTTTGTGTCATAAGAAACTTTAAGAATCATGAATATTTAGCTTTTGGAAATAAGGACATTATGGAAGACATGTATGGATTCACAAGAAAGAAGTCATCATTGTAATCATGGTCCTCATAGAAAACATCATGTCTTTAATATCATAAAAACCTTGAGAATCATGAACTTCTAGCTTTTCGGGAACAAGGATGTTATGGAAGACATATGTGGAATCGTAACGTAGGAGTCATGCCTTTAGAAAGAAAGGGACAAGCCTTGCATACCTTTCGGTCTCCTTGGCGATTCAATGTTTATCCTTCCAAGCTCATAAATCTATATATAAACCATTTGTACTATTGTTAGGCTCAAATTCATACGTCCATCTCCAATCCTTAATTTAATTTCATTTAGAATCTGCCGAAATTTGGGCAGCATCTCCCCTATTTATATCCCTAGCTCGAAATCACAATTCAGCAACCAACAACAACAACAACAACAATACCAACATTAAAAACATCATTTCCAACACCATTATGTTTGATAAAACATCCCATACGATGTTTTTCAAATTTCCCAACTAAAAAACTTGCAGTACGGCTATTTAATAGTTTCTCCTTCGAAACTAACCAAGATTAGTATTAATAAGAAGAGATTCATACCTTTCTCCTGCTAGTATTGCAATACTTCCCTTTCCACCATGAATTTGAGCCAAGAATCATCGCTATACGATTTTATAATCGCAACTATACGCTGTCTGGACCAGAATTCGGGGATTATACTCGATTTGCATTAAAATTTTATATGTGGAAGTTGGAGGAAATTTTTAGAAGGTTAGGGTGATTTTCAGGGGTGGTTTTAAAGGAAATAAGGGGGTAAACCCCTTTTTATAAGGTCCCAGGGTCAGGTTGCACCGACCTAAAATTTGATCAGCGCGTTCGCACCCACTGGTAGCGTGTTCGCGCTGGGTTGGCCCTTGGTCCTCTGCGCGTTCGCATCACTCCTTGGTGAATTCACGCAGACCATTTTCCTGGCTTGCCAGCCCGACTCGTAACGTCCATATCTCCTTACTCCGGCACTGGATCGATAAGCAGTTTGTTGCGTTGAAAACTAGACTTCATGAGCTTCGCGTTAAGGTTTTGCTTTGCCTCAAAACTCATCATATTCTAAAAGATATTCTTCTTCCAAATTGGACCAACAAACATAGTTTCCGGAACTCACCTGCTCTCTAATCCTCATACAAATTACCGTATGAACTAAGCCTTCATAACCATAGGATAAGCGCATGCAATCATATGTACTCTTGAAGGCAACTCCAAAGTCCATACTTGAAATGACCAGCGCTTACGAATTTCAATGTACGGAACTACGAGGTGTAACATCCTTCTCCCCTTAAAACATTCGTCCTCGATTTTGTAGTTGCAAATCCACTACGTTTTCATTGATTTCTTGAAGTAATTGCTCTTCTCCTGGGCTCCGATTGCCTTATCGTTATAATATAAGTTGATCAGCCTCTTCTCGTTCTCTTATAACACGCTAGCGAACTCTTCCATAGATTCTATAGCCTTCTGTTCTTATGTATGCAATCGGGAATCAACTAATACTTGGTTATCATTCTCCTTCCATTAAGGTGGTTCTGACCCGCAACTGCTATGGCTACCCATGGACTTGCAAGTATCTCTTTTTATTTGCTGATAGACAATTCTCTTATCCAACTATGGCACCTTCTTTTGCTTGCCTCTTTGGTGCTAATTTGGCTGTCCCTTTTCATACTCGTCGATCTCGCATACGCACCATATCATCTCTTTGTAGTCTATTGATCAGACCCCTTGATTCCTCACAATCTTATCATCGTTACTAACAACAATCGTCATCCATTTACATGATTCTAATTTCATACTTCCACTTCAATCCTCCATATTCATGACTAAAATCTATTATCACGTACTTTCACATATGATACTCATTCCATGTTCTAAATGTCATTTATAACGTATTTATAATATCAACACAACCATTGTCATGATTCAATTCAACTACTACTCACTAATGGCACTATTCACACATTTATGACCCATTTTCTATACTCTTCCACAATCTATGTGTTTCAACCTATTAATACCTCAAACAACATAGAAAGATCATGAAACTTACCTTGGATGATGGAGGAATAAGCCTTGGTTGATGATACACTCTTTGCACAAAAACCCTATTTCATCTCTCTTGGGTTTTCTTGATTTGTATGACTTTTAATGGGTTTCCTTCACTTGGTTCACTTGATTTCTTGTTGATGATCTTTGATTTCTATTGATTTCTCATGTATGAAGTGTTTGGAACACTCTAGAGGTTTCTTGGAG
The DNA here is from genome assembly GCF_029784015.1 of Lycium ferocissimum. Taxonomy (NCBI): domain Eukaryota; kingdom Viridiplantae; phylum Streptophyta; class Magnoliopsida; order Solanales; family Solanaceae; genus Lycium; species Lycium ferocissimum. The sequence goes on along the minus strand of NW_026727893.1, from coordinate 2,783 downwards.
TGTGGGAGTGGGAGATGAAATGAAAAAGGGTCCCTTATATAAAATCAAGTTCAGTCCCGATTGGAATATACGGACCAACATACGGTCCGTATAATTTCTACTGACCGTATGTTGAACCGTATATTTGGTCCAGTGGAACATGACATTCTGGGCTGGATATACGGCTGGACATACGGTCCGTAGATTTTATACGGCCAGTATGTCTGGCCGTATGTTTGCCCAGTTTTTCGAGAGTTGTTTCGTTGACTCGTTTGATCTCCGATCCTTATGGAACCTTCTTAACACTTGTTTATCACTTCATTATCATTCTAAAGGATGTTATAACTCTTCCTTAGGGCATCATTCCTACACCATTAGCGTAATACTCGAAATTCTTACCCGATACGCTCGACTTATAACTCGCTTTCCTTAGCATCTTTCTTTCCTTAATGCGGATGTCTTTGGAAATCTTAATTAGGACCATCACATACTATCTCTTACTTGTCCAAACCTCGTATACATCATGTCCTCGCTCGTCTATTCACTATACACTAACGGGAAATTTTTTGAGGTGTAACATTCTTCCCCCCTTTTGGAACATTCGTCCTCGAATGTTAAGTCGTCAGGGATTCTAGAAAAATTTCGCCAGAGTTTCCCCTGTAATATGACACTACCATCCTGTCACAACAACCCATAATATCATTGCCTCACAGGGCCACAACACAATAGCAATATAAACTGGTCACACACTACCCATATGCATGAAAGAAAAACAGACATACCTTATCATTTCGACGTCTCATCATAGATCTCTTCTGAGGGCTGAAATAAGTGCGGATATGTTGATTTCATCTCCTCTTTCGCTTCCCAAGTCATTTCTTCCCGATTGTTATTTCACCATAGGACTTTGACTGAAGCTATTTCCTTATTGCGAAGTCTTCGTACTTGCCTGTCTAGAATGGCAATAGGCACTTTTTCATAAGCTAGCTTTTCTGTAATCTGGACATCATCTATTGGCACAATCCTTTTAGGATCTCCAACACGTTTGCGGAGCATTGAAACATGGAATACTGGATGAACTAATTTAAGCTCTGAAGGCAATTCTAATTCATACGCCACTTGACCCACTTTGCGGATGACTTTGTAAGGTCCAATGTATCGAGGACTCAACTTCCCTTTCTTATCAAATCTCATCACTCCTTTCATCGGTGATACTTTCAACAACACCCAATCATTGACTTGAAATTCTAAATCTCGTCGGCGGTTGTCCGCATAAGATTTTTGGCGACTCTGGGCTGTCAATAGTCGATCTCGGATCACCTTGACTGTCACGACCCAACTAGGGGCCGCGACGGGCACCCGATACTCGTACCGAGCACCCCTTGCCTCGTTTCATACTCTTACTCTTAAGTGGGCCGTGTGAATTTTCGCACTAAATTTTTTTTTTTCCATTTGCATGATCACTTTATAACATAATTATAAACTGTATTAATTTAATTTACATTGGCGGCGACAACTTTACTCACAAAACATCTGTCTGTACATATCTGTCTACGAGCCTCTAGACAATATACATATAGCATCAAAATGGGCTAAGTGCTTTCTTGTGCCCAAATATATACACAAAAGTAATACCAACAAGCAGTGGCTCCGGAACAACTGGAGCACTCCTGACGAACCGCTGGTGGAGCTTCTAAAGATCGGACCCGTCTATCTGCTTACCTGCGCGGCATAAAACGCAGCGTCCGCAAGAAGGGACGTCAGTACAAATAATGTACCGAGTACGTAAGACATGAATCAAATATGCAGAAAACGTAGAACAAGGACAATAACATGAATGAATAGCATATCATAGGGTAGAAAGATAACCTGTACATATAAATGCCCTTCGGCAGATACTACGCATGCTTAGTCGCGGAACGTGCGGCCTCGATCCATACATCTATTATATTGTCAGGAACGTGCAGCCCGATCCATACATCTATTATATTCTTTGCGGAACGTGCAGCCCGATCCATATGCGTTATGCTTTACTTTCTTTGAAAATATCTCCTTTTCATATATACATATATATATTCATATAGTAGAGCATACCATATTGCCGAGGCGTCGGCTCCGATCCATTTAACCATACATCCCGCGTCCGGGCGTCCCGCGTCCGGGACGAAATCATATATCATACTCCAATCGATCGGTGGCCGTGCGTCTATAGCGCCTTTCCCTTTATTCCCAACTTCCCCATATACATATACTTATACATACAATATATAGACAACATGCATGAGAGTCTAAAGAAAATCGTGTCCACATCGGAGTGACTTAAGGTCGGTAGCCTCCGATTCCATTTTTGGATTGGTCGTGATCATCACGTCTCACCTTGGAGGAACTAGTATTATAAGGCGAGACTATCAATAAAATGTGGCATTAAAATAAAAGCGTGTCATATGATCATAAGCTTCATATAATATTTCCTTTAGAATCTTTTTAGAAAGTAAAGCCATAATAAGAAGTAAGATTGAATTCATGGACCAACTGAACACTTTCATACTCATTTTGAGCTCTTAACTTGAAACTCTTAGTCGTGGACTCATTCTTATTACACTCGTCATCAACATATTTCCTTCATTAATTTCATCGTTATGGGCATCATAGAAAGGTTCTCTTTAAAGTAATTACAACACCTATCATTTGGTAAGCGGGACGATAAGGAAGAATCCGGGAATAGTGGGCCCACCTCGGTCAAGTGAGGCGGCATATACAATTTACATATAGTACGCTCCATGGCATTACTTGTGAGGGTCTTA